>NC_067484.1:28761721-28794221 GCF_947179515.1 Apodemus sylvaticus
TTTATTTATTTATTTATTTATTTTCTTTGTTTACTTTCCAAATCCTTTCCCCTTTCCCGGTTCCCCCCTCCCCATATGTGCCATAAGCCCTCTTCGCTCCACCCATTCCGCAATCACCCCCCTCCCATTTCTCTGTCCTGGTACTCCCCTACAATGCTGGATCAAGCTTTTCCAACACCAGAGCCCTCTCCTTCCTTCTTAGGAATCATTTCATATGCTAATTGTGTCTTGAGTATTCAGAGCTTCTGGGTTAATTACTATCCATTTATCAGTGATTGCAATCCATGTGTATTCTTTTGTTATTGGGTTACCTCACTTAAGATGATATTTTCCATTTCCAACCATTTGCCTAAAAATTTCATGAATTCATTGATTTTAATTGCTGAGTAGTATTCCATTGTGTAAATATACCACATTTTCTCTATCCATTCCTCCACTGAGAGACATCTGGGTTCTTTCCAGCTTCTGGCTATTATAAATAAGGCTGCTATAAACATAGTGGAGCATGTGTCCTTATTGCATTCTGGGGAATACTCTGGGTATATACCCAGGAGTGGTATAGCAGGGTCCTCCAGAAGTGCCATGCCCAGTTTTCTGAGGAACCGCCAGACTGATTTCCAGAGTAGTTGTACCATCTTGCAATCCCTCCAGCAGTGGAGGAGTGTTCCTCTTTCTCTACATCCTCGCCAATACCTGCTGTCTCCTGAGTTTTTAACCTTAGCCATTCTGACTGGTGTGAGGTGAAATCTCAGGGTTGTTTTCATTTGCATTTCCCTAATGACTAATGTTGAACATTTCTTAAGGCGCTTCTCAGCTATCCAAATTTCTTCAGGTGAAAATTCTTTGTTTAGCTCTGTACCCCATTTTAATAGGGTTATTTGGTTCTCTGGGGTTTAACTTCTTGAGTTCTTTGTATATATTGGATATTAGCCCTCTATCGGATGTAGAGTTGGTAAAGATCTTTTCCCAATTTGTTGGTTGCTGTTTTGTCCTTTTGATGTGTCCTTTGCCTTACATAAACTTTGTAATTTTATGAGGTCCCATTTGTCAATTCTTGATCTTAGAGCATAAGCTATTGGTGTTCTGTTCAGGAACCTTTCTCCTGTGCCCATGTCCTCAAGGGTCTTCCCTTGTTTCTTTTCTATTAGTTTAAGTCTGTCTGGTTTTATGTGAAAGTCCTCGATCCACTTGGAGTTGAACTTAGTGCGAGGAGATAAGATTGGATCAATTCATATTCTTCTGCATGCTGACCTCCAATTGAACCAGCACCATTTGTTGAAAAGGCTATCTTTTTTTCCACTGGATGTTTTCCACTCTTTTGTCGAAGATCAAGTGACTATAGGTGTGTGGGTTCATTTCTAGGTCTTCAATCCTATTCCATTGGTCCACTTGCCTGTCACGGTACCAATACCATGCAGTTTTTAACACTATTGCTCCGTAGTGTTGCTTGTTGTCTGGGATACTGATTCCCCAAAAAGTTCTTTTACTGTTGAGAATAGGTTTAGCTGTCCTGGGTTTTTTGTTATTCCAGATGAATTTGAGAATTGCTCTTTCTAACTCTATGAAGAATTGAGTTGGAATTTTGATGGGGATTGCGTTGAATTTGTATATTGCTTTTGGCAAGATGGTCATTTTAACTATATTAATCCTGTCAATCCATGAGCATGGAAGAATTTTCCATTTATTGAGGTCTTCTTCGATTTCCTTCTTCAGAGACCTGAAGTTCTTCTCATACAGATCTTTCATTTGTTTGGTTAGAGTCACACCAAGATACTTTATATTGTTTGTGGCTATTGTGAAGGATGTCATTTCCCTAACTTCTTTCTCAGCCTGCTTATCCTTTGAGTATAGGAAGGCTACTGATTTTCTTGAGTTGATTTTATAACCTGCCACTTTGCTGAAGTTGTTTATCAGCTGTAGGAGGTCTCTGGTGGAGTATTTTTGGTCACTTAAGTAGACTATCATATCATCTGCAAATAGTGATAGTTTGACTTCTTCCTTTCCAATTTGTATCCCTTTGACCTCTTTATGTTGTCTAATTCTCTGGCTATAACTTCAAGTACTATATAGAAAAGTTATGGAGAGAGAGGGCAGCTTTGTCTAGTCCCTGATTTTAGTGGGATTGCTTCAACTTTCTCTCCATTTAGCTTGATGTTGGCAACTGGTTTCCTGTAAATTGCTTTAACTATGTTTAGGTATGGGCCTTGAATTCCTGTTCTTTCCAAGACTTTTAGCATGAAAGGATGCTGAATTTTGTCAAATTCTGATAGGTCTTCCTTTATATGTTACTTGGCCTTTTTCTCTTACTGCCTTTAATATTCTTTCTTTGTTTAGTATATTTGGGGGTTTGATTATTATGGGATGGGAGGTATTTCTGTTCTGGTCCAGTCTGTTTGGAGTTCTGTAGGCTTCTTGTATATTCATGGGCATCTCTCTCTTTAGGTTAGGGAAGTTTTCTTCCATAATTTTGTTGAAGATATTTGCTGGCCCTTTCAGTTGTAAATCTTCACTCTCATCTATGCCTATAATCCTTAGGTTTAGTCTTCTCATTGTGTCCTGGATTTCCTGGATGTTTTGGGTTACAAGCTTTTTGCATCTTGCATTTTCTTTGACTGTTGAGTCCATGGTTTCTATGGCATCTTCGGCATCTGAGATACTTACTTCTATCTCTTGTATTCTGTTGTTAATATTTGCATCTATGGCCCCTGATTTCTTCCCAAGGTTTTCTTTCTCCAAAGTTGTCTCCGTTTGTGATTTCTTAGTTGTTTCTACTTCTGTTTTTAGATCCTGGATGGTTTGGCTCAGTTCCTTCACTTGCTTGTTTGTGTTTTCCTGTAATTCTTTAAGAGATTTTTGTGGTTCCTCTTTCATGACTTCTACCTGTTGACTCAAGTTCTCCTGTATTTCTTTAAGTAATTTTTGCATTTCCTCCTTAATGGCTTCTATCTTTTCACCCATATTCTTCTGAATTTCTTTAAATGACTTTCGTGTTTCCCTTGTAAGGGCTTCTAACTTTTGATCCATTTTCTCATGTATTTCTTTAAGAGATTTATTTATGTCCTTTTTGTGTTCCTCTAACAGCATCATGACCAGTGATTTTAAATCCAAATCTTGTTTTTCTGGTATGTTGAGGTATCCAGGACTTGCTGTTGTTGGAGAATTGTGTTGAGATGCTGCCATATTGATTTCTGTTAGTAACATTCCTACATTTGCCTTTTGCCATCTGGTTATCTCTGGCATCAGTTGGTCCTGTTGTCACTGGCTGGTCCTTGAACCTCCTGTGAGGCTCCTGTGAACTTCCTGTGTGTAAGGCTATTTCCACACCACTGGAGGACATTGTTGCATCTTTTTATGTGAGACCTTAAAAACCAAATGAGCTTATGGAGTCAACCTACTGGGTTCCTCCATCAAATAGATCTCTCGACATAGTCAAGCAATTCTTCATCACCAATAGGAGGAAACCTCAGGGCAAGCTAATTCTAGAGAATTAGCAATGGACCCTAGGTAAACATACATAACATTTATGATACCATAGCTAAACACATATAATAGTTATGGTATAGATTCTGTTTTAAATACATTATTTGTATGATCTCACTAAACTCTTCTTTCAGCCTTGAGGAGCAGGTTCCTTTTATTTTACTTTCACAAGGATATAGCAACAGCACAGTGAGGTGTAGAAACCTGCCAGTGGTCTCAGGAGACAAGACCAGCAGGGTTAGTTTTTGGCCCAAGATAGCAGTACTACTAACTACTCCTTATATTGCCTCCAAGGCATAGCAACGTAGTCAGCATCCATGCTTTGGCATCACTAACTAGGTCCAAGTTTTACTTAACTGAGCAAAACTGTATACAGCTCACATATACAAGGGATGAGTAGAGCTATTCCTTCTTTATAGGAATAGTACAGGAATGGAATGCCACAGCTAAGCAGAACACTTCACATCTGTTAAATAAAAGATACTGACCACGTAAGATGGTCCATGACTACTTCAATACCAACAAAAATGCACACCCATGAGCTAAAGATGTTTCCAGCCCATCTCCTAGATGGCAATGTTCCTCTCACTATAGTGAGCACTGGAACTGAAAAGGATGGATCGCAGATGCCACGCTCCTGAATGTTTTTAGTTTTGAAAGTAACTGAGAAGCGTGTGAAAATTTGTTAGCTGGCGTGGAAGATTTACTATCTTGAAGGAGCACTGAAGCAACCCCTAAAAAGCAGAGGAACGCCATGCTTTGTGGGGAGGGGAGATGTCTGGTAGGGGGAGGGCAGTGCTTTTTTTTCCCCTCAGAATCTCTGTGGAGGAAGAAGAAAAGATGATAAACCAGATTTCCTGGAGGACGCCTTTGGTTCTTCTAGCACAAAGAGGAACTCAGAAATAAGTCTTTAGGCCAATGGTCACAATTTTCTGATCTGTCTGTTGCTGATTGCCACAGTAGTTTGAATTTATATCATTAACGCTCTCCGGGATACATTGTCATCTTAGAATTCAGAGAGAAGAAATCATACATGTGCATTCTAACAATACAATCATGGAAGCAATTTATTTTGAACATTAGTTTGGAGTGGGTCCTTTATGCAGCCAGAGATTTAATAACTACATGGATATGAGACTGCATTTTTCACTTAGGTTCATCAAACACAGAGAGATTTCCCATTATGGAGAGAGGAGGTTTGGAATCTGGCTGGGGTTTTCCTTGCAGAGATTAAAAAGACAGACAGCAAGGTGCTGTGCTCAGAGGAGAAAGGGGCCTTTATAATCAAGGAATTAGAATTTGTTCCTCAGTCTTCCATTTAGGTTCAGCCTCTGTATGCGGGGTCACTTCATATCTAACCAAAAATTACTCTTTCCATTTTCTGGGAGATCATCAAGCCAGAGTTACCAGTTGTGTGAGTCTCAGAGAAGATACTCACTTCAGGAAATTAAAACATTTAGCTTCTCAGTGTGTAATCCATTCCTTGGATGCATACATGCCCACTATATATACTTTGGGTAGATAGCACCTCCTCAGCAATAATAGTTCAGTCTTAGAAAGCTTCATAGAGTAGTCTTCAACCGCGTAACAGCCTTGGGGCTGTGTCATCCAGATGCTGGCAGGTCACTTGCCTAACTGGCCTGCTCTGTTATGAGTTTATAGACATCTGATCACAAACTCAGTTCTTTTTCATCCAGCCACATGGAGGATTCTACTTTTATTTATATACTTACTTGGGAATCACAGAATGTTGGGTAAAGAAAAGTCTCAGTGGTATGATCATTGCTAAAATCAAGGATGAAGAAACACCACCTTCTTGCATTGCAAGAATTATTTTAAGAGCTTAATTGGTACAAAGAAAAGAAGGAATGTGAGTCTTTGAAAATATGGCTTCTTGGAAGGTGATTGCCTTATTTCTAGGAATTTATGTGTTATTATTTAAGTCATCTGTCATTGGGAATGAGTCACATTTTCCAATTTGAATTACCAGTTCACTGGGATAAGGAAATAAACAGCTCCTGACCAGAAAAAAAAATCAAAATCAGGTAAAGAAATTTAAAAAACCCAAAAAATAAAATAACAAACAATAACAACTACAAAAACATACCTCAAGTGTTCAAGAACTAAGTAAAATAGTTTGTTCTCAGAAGATACCTATAGATATGCTAAAACAAGTATAGGTTTGGGAACTAGACGTGATCAATATACATTGTATAAATGTATAAAAATAATCTATAATACATATAAAATGTATCAAAAATAAATGAAAACTATTAACATAAAAATGTCCTGTATGCGTTCATTTACTCTAGATTCCTTGTGTTCAACGCTGCGCCTTGGTGAGTAGATCAGCAGAAACCATGGTGCTTGAGAAAGTTCTCCCTGTCTTTAGTGAATAAATCAGGACTTCACTTACACATGGTGCTAGGACATCAATAAAGACTTCTGAAGAATGGCCACCTCACACCCTCACACAATCACAATTATTCCATAAAAAAGAAAAAAAAACTTGGACCTATGTTCAATACCATATCTTCCCATAACAACACTGGACAGAAATTTAAATTGTAGTGTATCATTCAAATGTTGTGATAAGAAGTAGAAAGACCTGTGGCTTTTCCACATATGGCCAGCTCTTCAGATCCTCTGCTAAAAAGTAAAAATATAAATGCTTTGGGGAACCTATTATGAGCCACATAGGGCGTCCCACACAGCTATCTCAAAATGTGATCTTGTTTGGAAATAGGATCTTTACAGGAACAAGCAACACGGCACAGGACAATGTGAGTTACAAAAGACAGACACTGAGGGAAAATGGGGAGGAGACATCTAAGATGAGAGCTAGGTGGGATGGATGCCCAAACCAAGGACTACCTAAGCATACTTCCATCCAGGAGAGCAACATGGAACACATCCCTCCCTGGTACCTTCAAATCCAGACAAAGCCTTGAACTTGGACCAAAGTGACCACTCAAACAGGCAGACAAAATTCTCCAGTTGGGCCAGGCTCTTAGTGTGTAGCGCTTGGCTACTTGGTCTAAGTGGCACTAGGAAACTAACACAGAGCTTTCCTGGAATGTCTTCTGAAATTATTGGTGAGATAATGCTATGAAAAATCCTTCGCAGACTCATGTTGTTTGTATGAAATTTCCCTTACAGTCTAGTGTGATAAAGTACTTGGTTCCTAGGTAGTGGCTATCTTTTTGGAAGTTCTGGACATTCTTTAGGAGAGGACCTAGCTGGGGGAAGGAATTCACTAGGGCCACATCTTCAGGATGTTCTTTTGTCCTGGGATCTTCCCTCTCAGTTTCCCCTGCTTCCTGTTAGCCATGCTGTGAACAGCTTTCATCAGAGCTGCCGCCACCATGACGACCATGACGATATCACCTCACAACAGACCCCACATCAACTTAACTGTCCAACATGTAGAAAACCATGAGCCAAAAGAAGCTATTCCTCCTTCAATTTATTTTCCTTGGGCATTTGGCGACACTGAAGTTAAGTAGGTGGTAGGGGAGAGCTGAATGGATTCTGTGAGTCTATTGTTAGTGATTCTAACACAAAGAATCCTCTTTCAGAGATGGGCCAAAGGTCAAAGGTAGTATTTTCCACTATGCTGGATCAAGCTCCACTCTTGTTACAACTACAAGGAGAGTCTCCCTAATTTTATTTTGTAGTGTGGAGGGTAGAAAAATGACTACAAACAAAGCCCACCCTGAGTCTTCTGCAGGTCAGTAGGCTCAGAGAGTGCTTAGTGGCTGCTGATCGCTGAATAAAAGGATCTGAGCATGATCAGGGTGCCATTCTCCAGAGCTGACCCCCCCTTTAGCCTACTGTCCTCCATCTGCTCTCTGTTGCTGCCCTCTACTATGCCTGGGCGTGTAGCAAGGGCTATCTAAGCTGCAGGTCTTTGGCTTGGATTATATAATTTTCTGGAAAATCAGAAGTTCATGTGTCTCTAAAGAACAGAATTATTTTCTCCTTACCAAAAAATGAAAATTGTGACTTTTTCTCTTTAGTTTGCAAAATAAACATTTACTGGCTTGTATTAGAGGTCCTTTCCTTCATTCTTTCCTTCCTTTCCTTCCTTCTTTTCTTCTTACATTCCTTTCTCTATCCCTCCCTCTCTCCCTTCCCTCTTTTGTTCTTTTCTTCCTTTCTTTCTTCCTTTCTTTCACTCTTTTGTCCTTCCCTCCTCCCTCCCTCCTTTCCTTCCTTCCTTCCTTCCTTCCTTCCTTCCTTCCTTCCTTCCTTCCTTTTTTGCACAAGAGCCTCTCTACTTAGCCCTGGTTCTGCTGGAGCTCACTGTGTATGTAGATCAGGCTAGCCTCAAACTCACAGAGATCCAACTGCTTCTGCCTCCTGGACTAAAAGTGCTCACTGATCTTGGCTGAAGCTTTCTTTGAATTGTGAATATTATTCTGGTTCTTGCCAGAATGAAGTTTTGCCTACTCATTGTCAAATTTCAATGAAATAAGGCTTTGCACCTAGAAGTGCTATATTTCTCCATGGTCACAAGAGCACTACAGTTTTACCTTACGATTGTTCATCAATATAGGGGAATTAAATGGGCAATTAGTTTAAACAATTGAGTAGCATGAAAACTAATTATTAAGTCTAAAATAATACATGATGAGATTATTTTTCACGTTCTAATATTCAATAAATAACAAATTTCCATTTTTATATTTAATGAAGAATTGAGCTTAAATAATACTTATCATACAGACTATGAAATCTGAGACACTCGATTGGAGAAACCTGAGATTAGAATAAGTTAATTGCATGAATTATGGGTCTGACGTTTTATTCTTAAACCAATTTTCCTCTAAATGTATGGTCAAATCCCTTCAGTTCTATTCACATTCCTGCCTATTCTACAAAGCAAAGCATTGAACCCAGGTGTAGTGTTGCGTGCCTTTAATGCCAACCTTTGGGAAGCAGAGGCAAGTGAATCTCTGTGAGTTTGAAATTAGCTCAGATTACAAAGTGAATTTCAAACCAACCCAAAGCTATGTAGTAAGATTCTGTCACAAAGGGGAAAATAAGTAAAAATCTAAATAATAATAATTCTTCCTAAAAGAACTCTTAAAATGATACAATATTGTCTGTGGTTCACAAGAACCAATGTATTTACATAGCTACAATTCAAAGCTGTGATGTAAAATATTGACATAAGTTATACATGCAAAAAATCAAAACATTCAATAGAGAATTATAACATCTCCATGAAGTCCTCTCTCCATGGCAGGGATATTCCCCTCCTGAACCCTCACAAGTGGCTACTTTGCCACGGCTTGCATAGCCTGCATGACATTAGCAGGAAAATCCTTCCCATTACAGGAGGACTTGCTCCAAGCTATAATAGCTTCAGCAACAAGAAATCTGTTTCCAAAGCCTGGGGCTACACAGAGTATGTCTGGCATTTCTTCCATGTACTAATTCTTTGACTGTTTAAAGAGTAGCATACACACACACACACACACACATACACACACACCATGCAGCACACACAATGTAGCAAATATCATTCTGTCTCTGATATGACAACCTTTTTTTAAAAGCCATAAAAAGTTTATGTTGCTCAAAAATGAAAATCAAACGAAGACTCAGCAGAGAGTCTAATGTGTTGAAGGTCACAGAGTTGATAGCTAATGATAGAAAAACCAAGCTTCGCAGACAAGACCCTCAGATGTCACAGGCCAGGCCTTTTAACCATACTTTACTTCTGAATAATTTCTTTTTAGTCCTTTTATATATTCAAACCTCCAAGACCTTTGTCAATCATTCTTCACCATGGGGATTCTCTAAATATGTGTACTAGATTATGGCAAACTCAAAGTAAACTACAGTGACCAATCCTGTGTGTCAACAATTCCAGGCAATCTTACTGTATACCTCCTTGGCATGTTTTCTCTCTTCCACCCACCCAAAAGACAACTACATACCTTCTGGAAGTTCATGGACTTCCTTCAGCACCCAATTGTCAGTGGATGCTCACTTCTCACACATGACTGACAAGAGCTCCCATAAGATATCCCACTATGCAGATAAGAGCCCAGCCTCCTGTCTACCCTCCTGTCACATCTCCACACCAGCCCTGCAGCTCACTTCTCCCAGATCACCTCTTGGAATATGTCTCCTACATTATCATTCCTCCCCAGTGCTTGGCTTTTGTTTCTATTAAAGTGCAACAAGTACTAATATATCCCAGTTTAAAAACAGTGAGGGATGGAGAGAAGGAAAAGAGAGAAAGGGGGAGGAAAGGAGAAAGGGAAGAGTAGGGTTGACCTACTCTACATTCCCAACAATTTGAATTGTTTGATTCAGTTCCAGTTTGAAAAGGACAGTGATGTTTCCCCTTTTCCTGTCTTTCCAACTCGCCCCCAATAAACATTGGTCCACGGTTGGCCAGTCCATGCTCTTACTGCCCTGTGCTGCTTTTATAATATCCTCCAACTTCCCTTTGCTTCATCCCTAGTAATCTCTGAGACTCCAGAAGCCTGCCATGGCACGTCTATGTTTTTGTTTGTTTGTTTGTTTGTTTTGCCTCATTACAATTTCATCTCATGGTTCATGATTCATCCCAAATGTCTTTGTCTTGAAAAGCTCCTCCTCCTTTCCCTATGTAGTCTCCTAGCTTCTTTGTCTCATTGCTGTTCTTGAAATGTCACACTCTGTAAATGCCCTGTTCATTTGTCACCTTGCATCTTTTCCCAGTGAAATAAAGAGTAAAAGTCTTACTTGTCTCTTAATCGGGGTGCCACCAATGCCCCATGTAACGTCAATGACACAGCATGCATTCAATATGTGTTCACTGAATGAGTAAACAAAGCCAACAGTTAAGCCCACAGAATTTGCCCTGACCTTAGCTGTTGCTTTAGAGTCAACAATTTCACTATCAAGCATCATTCGTTAAAGTGATTGTAATCTGTAATTGGATGTATGATAGCTTTTTAAAAAACCTACCCAGTGTGCACAAGGCTATAGTATGTTTTGAGTGACCCAAGAGTAGAAGGTTGGCACAGTTCCTTCCCCCCTGCTAAGAAATAAAAGGAAAAAAAGTATCCAGAAATTGTGTGAATAGTCTTTTTTTTTTTTTAATTCGATATAATTTATTTACATTTCAAATGATTTCCCCTTTTCTAGCCCCCCCACTCCCCGAAAGTCCCGCAAGCCCCCTTCTCTTCCCCTGTCCTCCCACCCACCCCTTCCCACTTCCCCGTTCTGGTTTTGCTGAATACTGTTTCACTGAGTCTTTCCAGAACCAGGGGCCACTCCTCCTTTCTTCTTGTACCTCATTTGATGTGTGGATTATGTTTTGGGTATTCCAGTTTTCTAGGTTAATATCCACTTATTAGTGAGTGCATACCATGATTCACCTTTTGAGTCTGGGTTACCTCACTTAGTATGATATTCTCTAGCTCCATCCATTTGCCTAAGAATTTCATGAATTCATTGTTTCTAATGGCTGAATAGTACTCCATTGTGTAGATATACCACATTTTTTGCATCCACTCTTCTGTTGAGGGATACCTGGGTTCTTTCCAGCATCTGGCAATTACAAATAGGGCTGCTATGAACATAGTAGAACATGTATCCTTATTACATGGTGAATAGTCTTGAAAGTTTGAACCTATAGAATTGAAATTTTAAGCTCTTTGGGACATAGAACAAGGATCTGTGAGGAACAGCCATAGTAAACCGAAAGGCTACAGGAGCTGCCAGGACTACAGGATTTCTAAGGAGCTGAGAGCAATCCTGTGTGAAGAAGGGTCTGAATCAGGGCAGATTTTGAGCAAAACTGTGAAGAGTACCTTAGATATTGTCAATCACACACACTAAGCAAAGGCCTGTCACAGCAATGAAGAGCCGCCAAGAATAGGCCAGGGTGTGTTTGTGAGATTTTCCTTTTACCTACCCATAGTCCAAACCACTCTTAGGCTCCACAGAATTTCCAAGAAATCAGTGCTCCTTAGGTTTTAAACTATATACTAGAGATATTTAGGTAGACACCGAAGGACTGTCTCACTCAAGAATAAGCACACTTAGGCACACTAACAGCAAACTAAAAGAGGAAGCTTTCAGAAGCATTCTGAAGAGTTAAAAACCATTGTATTTCATTTAAGATGCTGTTATTTTGAAAAGGAAATCAGTGTATGAGAGATGATTATTGAGTGGTTCCAATATCAGTGATTTGGGACAAGTGAATCCAAAGAATGAAGCATCCTTAATGTAATTACACATCCATTGCTTGTGATGTATGACCATGTGAAGCATTACTAATCCCCAAACAGATACCTGCCGGGAGGACTGTGGCAACAGCTGTTTGGTCCACAAGAAATGAACCAAGTGAATTCAAAGTACTGAGGGCATTCAACTGCTGAATTCCCAGAGTCAGGCCCTGTCCACTAAGCCCAAGATTTATTAGGAATTAAAGAGAATTCCATCCAAAGGTACATTTGTTTCCAGCATAAATCACCCTGCCAAGTCATTTGTTATTGTAATAACCTTTCTCAGCATTTCTATTATTGGAGAGGACTTCCTTTCAAATGAAAAATGACGTAGCTGATTACTTGCACGGGACTTGGCGTCACACTCATTTTGGCTTCTTCTTCCAGGCAGCGAGAGGACCAAGGGAAGGCCTTTACATCCTCACATGCATATCGATTAAAGTTAATGGAGTTCATGGGTTTATTATGCGTTGGGGAGTTAAGAAACAAGCCAGTAATGATGGAAGCTGTGCCAATGTTCTCAGTATATCCAAGAAAGCTTCAAGCTTTCAAGCACTAAAAATAGTTAAAACTATCTCAGAAACTGTTTACATCCACCAGGGGTAATTATATGAGCCTATAACTCTTTCCATCATATTAAGATACTTTAATAACCTATACTTTATTTATATCTAGATGCTTAGTTTATTAGTGCTTATTATAGGATATGTTCTTAATTTTATGTTTTACAAAACAATTTGAATAATCAGAATTACTTTTGTGAATCTTCTTCCACTTGCAATAAGATGGTTGAATTATAAAAAGCCATTTTCTAAACATGCTAACAGGTGCAAGAAAGATTGACAGAGCCAGACGAGAAAGTATTCTTAATGCAGGCTTTCCAAGATTTTAAATGGAATTTCTTTAATGAGTGCATATCATTTTTAACGGGCCCGATTTACTACTCAGGGGATGCTGAGCATAAGATATAAGAGTCTATTCTATTTAACAATAACCATAATCAGAATTATGTGATACATAGATTTGTACATAAATGAGAATCTGCCAGTATGAGAGATCAGTTATCCAAAACTGATTGGAAAGGAAACATTGGCAGAAGATGCAAAGTAATGGAAAACAGCATTTTGAATTATTGAAGATAAGCTCAACCTATAACAATAGGTGTGGACGGGCCTGGGCCCATGAAGGTAGTACAAGGTCTTGATTATTAAGCTATTCGATGTGCATAAGACTATGGCTTTGTCTCAGCTGACCTTGTTAATTCTACTATATCATCCTAGGCATTTGCTGTTTGGGGGCCTAGTGTTAAGTATATACAAAGACAGAAAAGGCAGGGACAAGCCCCACTCAAAGGATGCCACCTTGTCCAGAGGACTCAAAATCATAAAAACTGAAGCAAGGACCTACCCAGGATCCCAAAGAAATCTCCCTCTTGACTGGCATGTGGTATGGTTATTTTTTAAATTGTGACATGTGACTCACCCAAATTCTTTCCAATTAAACTCTACAATCTTTCTAACCAAAAGGAGTGTTACCTGAATAAGGTTCCCAGAACTGAAATCTTGGGCAAGGCCTCTAGGAAGTAAGTTGCCTTTAAGAAGTTCTGAACATAAATTGAATTACCAAGAATTCTATTCATTGAAAAACACATTATATTGCATCATGTCCTTTCCAAATAGAGTGAAACTTGCTTATATTAAATTTCTAGGAACCCAAGGAAAAAATTTGATATAGGATGGAATTTGATATACTCTAGAAATATTACATGTGTGTGTAATAGACCTGGATTTCCAATTTGATTGCTATACGCAGGGATTCAATACAGATGGGTTTAATATTGGGGGGGGGAGGTGTTTCATTGGATTTGCATTTGCATTTTTCAGGACATATACAGTATGTGTTTGCTTAAAGAAAAAAAATCAGATTCCTTCCTAAGACTAGGAAAGGTAAATATCCATGGGAACAGGAATTCTTGGAGGGACTGGACCTGGATGAAAGCAGTGTTAGCAATCTGGCTTCTATTTCACTCCTCTTAAATATTAATTGAGCTGACTGGAGTTTAGACTACTGAATTCTGACCTGCCATCTTCCTCTCTTCCCCAGACCTGTAATTTTCTAGCTTATAACCTCTCTAATCCCTTCACTTCACTTAGCATTTTAATATCTACTGAGAGGGGGCACTGAGAAGGGAATGACCAAACCTTTCAACAAGTGAAGACATTTTTTGTGACTAAGAAAGTCTCACCTTGGAAAACTCATAGAAATCACCAAAGGTAGCAACTGCTACAACATGAATATGAATCATTGTTCTAACGTGTAAATAATCATCTCTTTCCATCATGGACATGGAAACCATCAATATTATACAAATTATTGTACAGCTGTACAAATTTTTATTGTCTATCATTTTTCTCTTAAATTCTGGGCCTATCATCATTCTCTTTATTTGGACTTGGGTTGGAGGGACCTGTGTTCATTTTTAATCTTCCTTCTCCATGGAACACTACAGAGATATTCTATGGCATTATCATTCTTCTTAAAATTATATTTATTTTCTACTGACACATAAAAGCAAAATTTATGTCCATCAGTGGGGAAATGGATGTTTTGATACATGTACTCAATGTGCAATGCTTGGGCTGGTTGAATATGTTATCTCCTCAAAGACTTGGTGTTTCTTTTTCAATAGCTCCCTAAGTCTTTTCTTCGAGATTTCTGGAATGCTCAGCAGATAACTGATCACTGTTCACTATAGGGTATGACATCACAGCAGGGCTTCTTGCTCCCTTCATTCCAATCCTCAACCTTTGGTGTTTATTACAATAGAATGAGTGAGAGCTACACATTTATTTGCACTTACAAACCCTTGGGGATGTTAGAAAACATGCTCCTATTTTAATCTATTATCTTTTTATTACAATTATTGTGTGTGTGCACACACATACATATATGTGATACAATTGCATACATATAGAGATCAGAGGACAGTTTTCAGGAGTCAGTTCTCTCCTTTCACCACAGGAGTCCTAGGAAACTGAGAATTAAGTACCTTGGCCCACCAAGCCATCTTGACAGTCACAAACATGCTATATTAAATGGGAGAACCAAAACCAGCCAAATTATGAACTTCGTATTACACATTTCTATAATTTCATTTCCTATACAGCTTAACCTACTTCTAAATTCTTCTAATTTTGCTCCATATTTTATGTAAGCAAATATAATGAAATAAACGGAAAAAACAACAGAGTGGCTTCTCAACGGATTATGAACTCTAAATTATTTGCTACTTAAAACAAAAAATCAAGAGGGCATTTGGAGCTTCAATATGACACCCATATTTTTCACCTGAAATGTTTTGCAGTTCCCTGTTAGTTAGTTTCATCATTAAAGCATAACCACATACTTCATCACCATAAAGTATATAGTATGTGCTCAGTGCACTAACCTCTTGGAGGTAGAGGTGTGTCCTGGAGACTCGGTAGTATATTAGGGACAGGCACCACCTTCTCAGGCTCGCCACACATATAGGAAAACCAAAGAGCAAGCCACACCTGCCCCAGGATAGGAGAGAATATGGCCTAACATGACGTCATAAGCTTCAAACCTTGTAAGATCTTTTTTTTTGATCATTTGTTCTGTGACCACTATGACCTCCCACATGGTTCTAAAATATTATCATTGTAGATGGCAATATGATGTTACAATGCCGAAAGGTTAGCCATGACTGCACAATGTGTGAGGAAGAAATCAGTTGACTTAAGTGGATGATGACTCCACGGAGATCAAAAGGAAACCTGTCATTCCTCAGCCTACTCAGCTGGGTACACTGTCCGTTGAGACTTTAATCCCCGCATTTGGAATGGTCAGGAGGTTCTCTATGAGTCTGGGGTTAGCCTAGTCTACAAGGACAGTTCCAGGCCAGCCTGAGTGACATGAAATAAAAGCGAACAGTAGCAGCTTTGGATATCTCAGCTTCAGAGGTATCAGAAAGAAGCAGACTTGATGGACACAAGAACTGAAATATGTGAGTGTGTTGAATAAACAATGTGCCTCATGCACAGGCTCTGAGAGAACCTTCTAATGACTCTTTTTTCAACTACCACCCCTATTCCTGCCTCACCCAAAGCCCATAGCAGCTGCAGCAGCCAATTTGAGCCCTTCTAGTTCTATGAAAACACTGTTGTTATAGGCAAAGAAGATGTGAAAACACTTGGTTCCATAAACCTTAAACAAATAGAATTAAGACAAAGGCTGATTCCTGGTCTCACAAAGTGTCTGCTCTGTTCAGGGTACAGGTAGCCCTCAGGAGACACTTGGAAGACGCTCATCATTTCCCAGCCTTGGAAATATCTTTAAATTGATTTTATTTCCCCAGTGTGGGCTGTCAATCATAAGTATCAGCCGTGAGGGATTAATCCAGACATACCCAACATCCCTAGGTTTGTCTAGCAGACATTCAGAAGTGGGCTGAGACCTACATTTTAGCTAAGACCTCTAGAAGCTGGGATGAAGAAGAGAGCATGAGGAGACCCAGTGTCCACTGACAGAAGCTTCCTGAGAACTACAGAGAAGAAAGGGCAACAGAGAACTGGACACAAAAGGTGTCTTCTGTGATACTCCTCTAAGCCAGCCAAGTAAGAAGGGAGTGTTAGCCTTCTGTGTGGACACTGGGCATCCGAGTCGAACCACAGTCCACTATTTACCAAGTGACTGCGGGCCACCCAATTCACCACCCCTCCCAGAACCTTAGCTTGCTCATCTTCGAGGTGAAGATCGTGAGATTAAAGGAGTTTAGTGAAAATTAAAAACTCAGCAGTGCCAACACTAAACAATTACTGAATAAATGTTAGATGTGAAGTTTTTAAAAGGGTTCCTTTTAAAAAAAAAATTATAGACCTTTGAAGTGACATACATCACAAGCAGCCAACACCAGCCAGCAGATACAGAGTGTTGGGATTCACGAGTGCAGGTACCATATCAGCAACTAAATATTTGCAGTAGTGAATAGTTAATGCATATTCGCTGGATCACAAAATGGTAAATAGCCCAGCATATTACCTGGGTACACAATCTGGAAATGAATTAGATAAAAACATCCATTCTTACATTCACTAGACCGACTCAATCCCCAAAGCCTTTGAGAAAGAGGCAAACTGTACACTGTGGGCCTTTCATTTTTGTCTTGTGTTAATAAGTCCTTTTGTAAATTCTCGCTGAGATCAGCGTCCTTGGGCTTTTTGGATGCAGTGTAGGTGGTGACTCACCTGCTGAGCTGGGCGTCTCCTGTGCAAATCTGTACTTCATCAGCCCCCTTCCCACTCTGTCCCCTGTTATCCCTCCAACAGCAGGCAACCATTCACAGTCCCCTCTCACTGTTTGCAGCTTCTTAGTGCAATGCCATCCCTTAGATTTTAAAGAGCAGTGTAATAAACAAAATCTCCCAGGGTTATTTATTCTCTCATGAATATTTGAATTGCTGCAAAACTACTTGGCTACAAGAAGTCGGTAAGCTTTGAGTTCTTCCCAACTTGACTGTGTATGTTCGAGGCCGCCTTGCAGAATTTTAATCATCGGGCTGTTTGAAAAGCACAGAGAAGCTATCACTCTGCACATGGTAAAAATGGCAACCGCATGAAGCCACCCATGAAGATGTTAGAACTAAGCTCGTGGAGAGCCGTAGATATTTTCAGCATGGGCAGGAAAGAGCAAGTTTCCCTAAAAGAAAACACATTGACAACAAGGCAACAGGTTGCTTCTATTGTCAATGCCCTAACGACTTTCTTAAATTAACTTTGTAAGAGAACCCTTTCTGCATGCTTGATGACGCGCAGACCACCCAAGTTAATTTGACCCAAATGTAATTTAAAAGATTCCATGTGTCTCAGAGATTTGCTTATGTGGAAATTGAGTGCTCACTCTCTGTCTATCTGTCTCTATCTCTCAGTCTCTCTGTCTCTACCTCTGTCTCCGTCTCCTTCCTAACTCTTTTGGAAGAAAGAACTTAAGAGGAAGAAATTCTTGCCTCTGTGTATAGATTTTTTTTAAGATCTCCTATTTAATCAAATCTAAGACACTGGGCCATGACAGATTTGGGGACTGAGTGATCCTGTCACAGCGGTCGCATATCAGATATCCCTCATAGCAGATATTTACATTATAGCGTTACATTATAACATTAGTGGAATTAAAGTTATGAAGTAGCAAAGAAAATAATTTTATGTGGGGTCATCATAAAATGAGGAACTGTATTAAAGGGTCAAAGCATTAGAGAGGTTGAGAACCACTGCTCTAAGGTAACACTTAAAGTGGGTGAATTACACAATCTCCATTGTTCATTGCCATTAGCCTCAGAAACAAATCAAGGGTTGAGTTCTACCCCTGGCCTGCATGGATCTGATTTCAACTGGAATCCACAGGAGTCACTGGGGAGACATGCTATTAGGGAAGGTAGCTTTGTATCTCAGTCAATGAAAATAAAAATGAGTTCTTTACACAAAACACTGCAGTCAAAAAAGGAATGGAATATCCTGCTGCCACTTTCTGTTTTTAAGGACAATGTCAAGGCTTTGTCTATGTTTTCTTCATACCCTTCAGGTCCTCGGGAGAACATTTAAGGAAATAGAGAATCCTAGCATCAAGGGATTCCTGGTTGATTATTGGATGGTTGATTGGTTGGTTGGTTTGTTTTGTTTTCTAAGGTGTTTGCTTTTTTTTGTTGGTGGTGGTGAGATGGAGTAGCTCTAAACTGGAATCAAATTTGTCATTTTTTTACATCCATGGAATTACAGGACTGTACCTCCACATCCATCACTCTTTAATTTTCTTTTGCCTGCCACCTTTAATGGGCAGTTTCTTATTTTCTTACATGTGATGTTAAGTCAAATCCACAGCATATATTTTCTAGAGACAAAATTTGGTTTGGTTGTGTTGAAACATGCCAGAATTTAACGTTATTTTTATGTTGGTTTTTATTTGTTTTTCTTTTATTTATTTTCTTATATTCGATATATTCTTTATTTAAATTTCAAATGATTTCCCTTTTTCTGTATTCCCCATCCCCAAAAGTCCCATAAGCCCTCTTCTCTCCCCTTGTTCCCCAATCCACCCCTTCCCACTTCCCTGTCCTATTATTCCCCTACACTGCTGCACTGAGCCTTTCCAGGACCAGGGGCCACTCCTTCCTTCTTCTTGGGCATCATTTGATATGTGAATTGTGTCTTGGGTATTCCAAACTTCTAGGATAATATCCGCTTATCAGTGAGTGCATATCATGTGTGTTCTTTTGAGACTGGGTTACCTCACTTAGGATGATGTTCTCCAGCTCCATCCACTTGTCTAAGAATTTCATGAATTCTGCTTTTCTGTATTTAGAGCATTTGTGGGGAAGACTTTAAAATGTAAGACCTGGAGTTCAAAGACTTATAGATTTGAATCCCTATTCTTTCCCAATTTCCTATTGAACAATGAGAAAATTAGAAGCATGATGCATGAGCACTTAAGGGTTAAGTTGGAGTACCTCTATGAAATGCTACATGCATGGTCATGTAGAACACAGAAGCAACTGGGACACAGGTTTCTGCTGTGGCACTATCCTAGCCACAGGCCACTGATCCCACGGGTGGAAGATCTGTTCTCAAGGTTTGGTTGAGAGCTCAACACAGTGAATCTCTCCATTGAGATAAACTTCTTTAGACTACATTAACAAGGATGGAATTAGAAGAAATTATAATTCAAGGGAATGGATGTAATCTATTAAATCAAGTAATCTGAAATCTACATGTTGGGCTCCATGGACAAGCACCATCACACAACACGGCTCTTTTCATGCCTGATCTGTTTCTCTTCACATAATGGCTTCTAGTTCCAACCACACATTCAGAAATGGTAGAGCTTCCTTCTTTTTATGACATAATAGTATTTCATCATGAAAATATACCATGAATTCTTATTCCAAATAAATTAATTTAGGATATTATAGAAAGGAGAGTTTCAGAAAGAGAAGAACAGAGACAGAAACAGAGAAACAGAGAGACAAAGAGACAGACACACACATAAAGAGAGAGAAAGAGAGAGAGGAGAGAGAGAGAGAGAGAGAGAGAGAGAGAGAGAGAGAGAGAGAGAGAGAATCATATGTGTTGAGCCTTTCTAGAACTGGTGCTACAGTAATTTTTGAACCACCCAATATAGTCCTGGGAGTCCAAGTCAAATATGCAAGAGCAGCAAGGGTTCCTAAGCACTGAGCGCCTCTCCAGCACTGTTTTGCATTCTTGCATATCTTTTTGGTTCTGGTTTGATGGTAGTCAGCTGCATTATCATATCATCTCTGCCCTTACTTTGTGGTGATATGTTGTATTGGAAGGAGTAAATTTAAAATATCCATCCATATCCAACCTCATACAGCCCTAAGGTTGGAAATGAAAACTACTTTCATTCCCTTTTCAGATAATTAAAGATTTTATTCTTTCACTACACACTAGTAAATGCAATATGGAATATAAAGCAATATCAATAGGATAATTGTTATTACATCAGCACCAATCATCCGGTCTTCTACTTTAAAGGGACTGGTTTCCTCTGCATTTCTTATCCTCATGCAATAGTCATTTGGAAATTATTGGTTCTGTGAGTTACACAGATCTTCCAAACACTGACATATTAATCACAAGATATTTTTAATGTTGTATTTGTTAATATCACCACCAAGTTCATCACAGAAAGTGCTCAAGATCTGGGAAGCTGCCAAGTTCATGGCTTCAGAGAGAAGCTTTCCAAATTTCCAATTTTACTTGAAAGCTCCCGTGTTTATCACAGGCAACAACTAATGCCTATTGTTTCCCTTGGAGTGACAGGTTCACTTTGCTTGTATCTGAGAAAGTATCTGCCAAACACAGAGTTCTGGATAACTGTGGGTTTCTTTGCCAGCCATTTTTTCAAGGAAAATTGATGTTTGATGAAGGAAGTGGAGACATGAGTTCTCAGCCTACAGAATCCCATGAACACTACTCTAGGTTGTTGTCACATTTTATTAAGCAGAAAAAGTATCTTTTCCACTGCTCCAACTCAGGCAAAAGGTAAAAAAGTTTTATATATATATATATATATATATATATATATATATATATATATATAGTCTTGGCTCTTGACTATATCTGTGTATATAGTCAAGAAATATATATATATTTGGAGGCAAGGTTTCTCTGTGTAGCCCTGGCTGTCCTGGAACTCACTCTGTAGACCAGGCTGGCCTTGAACTCAGAAATCTGCCTGCCTCTGCCTCCCAAGTGCTGGGATTAAAGGCGTGTGCCACCACAGCCCAGCAAGAGCCAAAACTTAATAAAGCCAATAACTTCTATTGCTTTGTTAGGACCATTATTAAGAGTTAGATATATGGGTCAGGTATTAAGATCCCTGGACACTCTTCCAGAGAACCTGGGTTCAATTCCAAGCAATCACATCCATCATAGTTCACAACTGTCTTTTAACTGCAGTTTTAGGGAAATCTGATGCCCTCTTCTGACTTCTGCGGGTGCCAAGCAGGCACAGACATCCATGCTCACAAAACACTCATAAACATAAAATAAAATAAATTGATTAAAATATACATTTTTAAGTGAAACTGATTTTTTTTCTTTGCAAAGGTATGTCAGGGAGAAATACATTGAGCATGGGTGGAATTCTTACCACTGCCTGGTATAAGCTAAAGTGCAGCAAACTCTCCCATACTGGAGACTCAGTGTTATCTGTGTCTCTCTATGATTTGTAAAACCATATTTTCTATTCTCCATGAGAACTTCAAGAGATGAAATTCAATTAAATGTTTTTCTCCCCCTTTAAATGGAAGCATGCTGATATGTCTCCAAATCTCTCCAGATCTTGTTTTGCTTGCTTACTTTATATTTAAGTATTTATATGAAGCAGTTATATGATATAAACTCTTGCTGATTGCTTGATTGATTTTTTAAAAAGCTTTTTTAAAAAAAACCAACTGCGCATTAACAGGTTAGTGTACACCTGGCTTCAGAGTTCCAAGTGCCTGACTCCAACGTGTAGAGGTGCAAAGCTGGAAGGCATCCAAGATTGCTCAGCAAGGGCAGAGACCCCATGCCCCATCAGTACCTATATCAAGAACTGAAGATGTTCATGCAAAAGATCTCTTGGGAGAGAACATACAAGTTGCAGTAAGAGACACTGGAGGACTTCTATTTTGTAGGAAGGAAACTAGAGTGATCCCTTGTATTCTTTTTTTTTTTCTAAAAAGAACAATAATAAGTTTATTCCTTGAAATTGTTTAATAACAAATGTTAGAGTAGTTGTGATGCCTTTTACATTTTTTATTCGATATAATTTATTTACATTTCAAATGATTTCCCCTTTTCTAGCCCCCCCCCACTCCCCGAAAGTCCCGTAAGCCCCCTTCTCTTCCCCTGTCCTCCCTCCCACCCCTTCCCAGTTCCCCGTTCTGGTTTTGCCAAATACTGTTTCACTGAGTCTTTCCAGAACCAGGGACCACTCCTGCTTTCTTCTTGTATCTCATTTGATGTGTGGATTATGTTTTGGGTATTCCAGCTTTCTAGGTTAATAACCACTTATCAGTGAGTGCATACCATGATTCACCTTTTGAGTCTAGGTTACCTCACTTAGTATGATGTTCTCTAGCTCCATCCATTTGCCTAAGAATTTCATGAATTCATTGTTTCTAATGGCTGAATAGTACTCCATTGTGTGGATATACCACATTTTTTGCATCCACTCTTCTGTTGAGGGATACCTGGGTTCTTTCCAGCATCTGGCAATTATAAATAGGGCTGCTATGAACATAGTAGAGCATGTATCCTTATTACATGGTGGGGAATCCTCTGGGTATATGCCCAGGAGTGGTATAGCAGGATCTTCTGGAAGTGAGGTGCCCAGTTTTCGGAGGAACCGCCAGACTGCTTTCCAGAGTGGTTGTACCAATTTGCAACCCCACCAGCAGTGGAGGAGTGTTCCTCTTTCTCCGCACCCTCTCCAACACCTGCAGAAATGAACCCACACACCTATGGCCACTTGATCCTCAACAAAGAGGCTGAAAACATCCAATGGAAAAAAGATAGCCTTTTCAACAAATGGTGCTGGTTCAACTGGAGGTCAGCATGCAGAAGAATGCGAATTGATCCATCCTTGTCTCCTTGTACTAAGCTCAAATCCAAATGGATCAAGGACCTCCACATAAAGCCAGACACTCTGAAGCTAATAGAAAAGAAACTGGGGAAGACCCTTGAGGACATCGGTACAGGGAGAAAGTTTCTGAACAGAACACCAATAGCGTATGCTCTAAGAGCAAGAATTGACAAATGGGACCTCATAAGGTTACAGAGTTTCTGTAAGGCAAAGGACACCATCAAGAGGACAGATCGGCAACCAACAAATTGGGAAAAGATCTTCACCAATCCTACATCAGATAGAGGGCTAATATCCAATATATATAAAGAACTCAAGAAGTTAGACTCCAGAAAACCGAACAACCCTATTAAAAAATGGGGTACAGAGTTAAACAAAGAATTCTCACCTGAAGAACTTCGGATGGCGGAGAAGCATCTTAAAAAATGCTCAACTTCATTAGTCATTAGGGAAATGCAAATCAAAACAACCCTAAGATTTCATCTTGCACCAGTCAGAATGGCTAAGATTAAAAATTCAGGATCCCTTGTATTCTTGAGAGGCTGCCTTCTTTGTAAAGGAGGAAGGATTTATTCTAGGTTAAATTTAAGGACATACTACACAGCAGTGGGGAAAGCGCAGTGGCAGGAATGGGCCACAGCCGTGGTGAAGGGAACTTTACCTCATAGAAGCAGATCAAGAAGCAGAGAGAGGTGACTGACAGTGCTTAGCTGGCTTTTCCCACTTAGATTCATCCCCATCTTCCAGTCCACGGGATAGTGTCACTCAGACTCAGTGGGTATTGTCTCTTAAGCTCACTCTCTCTGAAAATGCCCTTACCCATGGAGACAGAGGTTCTCCTAGGTGATTCTAAATAAAGTCAAGGTGACAGTCACAACTAACCATCACAAGTCTTGTCAAACAACTCCTAAATATACTTCTTTAAATCAGTGCATTCCATCTCTGGCTTCTAAAGTCCTAAATTCATCACACAAAATGAAATATGTGGAGTCTAACTTTGGAAGTCCTCCATTGTCCTTACTGTGCCAGTATTACTCACAAGTCCAAAGTTGAAAGTCTCTTCTGAGACTCAAGACAAGCTCTGCTGTCATCTGCTATGAAATGAAAAATCAAATCATGTATTTTTAGTATACAGTGACACAGCATACTCATCCCCACTTCAGTTGGGAGGGGAGAAGGGAGGTACCCAAACAAAGCAAGATTGAAATCCATCTGAATAAACACCAAACCTGTATCTGCACACTTAGCATCTAAATCTTGTGGCAATATCCCCTGGACTCCAACACACTTGTGCTGCACTTCAGTTCCAGTTCTGTTACCTACAATATGTGTAGCCTCTCTTTGGGCCATTTCCATACAGTAATGAAGTTCTCTTCTCTGGTCATTCCATGAACTTGCCATCTTCATATCCTCAGGTCTCCATAGCAATTTCATCTTTACTTTCACACTTCATACAATGTTCTCTCCCGGTCTCCTTCCAGGTAACTCCTGCTAGACATGACATAGCTTCAAAGGCCTTTTGGAACCATGGTGCCAGTCCCCATGACCTCATAATGCTTCCAATTTTACATGTCTGCCAAATCAACACCATATGGACAATATTGTCCAATTCTGCTATCAGTTTGAGATGTGGTCTGCCCCACTTCTAGCACAGCTGCAGCGGATTCTGTGTGTCTTCACGGCTGAACCCCAGGAAACCCTTTTCTGGGTGGTTGTTTTCTAGCAGCAAGCCCTTTCGTGGCATTCTCAATTCTGGTCTCTCCTTTCAAAATGTTGGATGCCTGGGTGGATATGGGGCACTCTCATGGTATATTTCTTTTTGTGCCTGTGCTGAGCCCCAGGTCTTGTGGAAGTTCCATGGAACTAAATTGTCTAACTAGTATAGCTGCTATTTCCTGTATTCACTTTGGCCACAACTTTAAACATTCTCTACCTCCTTTCTTTACCAAACTACATGCTTTTCTTATCTATTAAATCTAGGAATAATGATCAGTAAGCATAACATAGCTTAGATGTCTCTGTAAATTTCATCATATTTCTTCATTAGTTGATTAATGATTATTTTAATTATATATAACCCAGACTGTATTATCAATGCCCCCTAGTCTAATTCCTGATAGTTCTGATCATCTTTGTTCCTCTCTGAAACTGCATGAGCCTGATTTTCACTGTCCGATTTTCTCTTAGCCTTTGGGTTTTCCAGATTGCCATCGGAACAACCCAGGGAACTGTATACTTAAGTCTCCTGTGGCTTCTTCAGTATTCAACTTCAGAATTTGCATCTTCCTCCCTCAAACTGTTTCTAAAGACCTACAAACCCACCTGGTCAGTCTCAGTCATAATGACGATTCCACTTCTTGGCATCAGTTTCCCGTATTAAGTTTGCTCATCACTGTGACCGCAACCGTGACAAGAAACAACTTGAGGAAGCAAAGATTTACTCAGGCTCACAGTGTGGGGGTGCGAATCCATCATGGTGGGGAAGGCAGCCCTGTGGGGTGAGCAGATACTGCTGCGATGAGAAGTTTCTCACATCTGGATAAATGAGAGAGACAGAGACAGAGAGACATAGATAAAGGGAGATGGAGGGAGGGAGAGACAGAGAGAGAGGGAGAGAGGGAAAGAGGGAGGGAATGAGATAAAGAGAAAGAGGGAGAGAGAGGGAGGGAGAGAGAGATATTAATGTTTCTGGGAGACTAGTTTCAAGACAGTGTTTTAATATCCTTTGTATGTATGAAATGATGGGCATAGTGGAAATAATAAGCAAAGGCATCAGAAGCAAGAGGATGCAAAGGTAGAGAGAGGAAGTAGCATAACATGCAAGGGTTTGGGAAAGCACAGACAAACACCAGTTTGCCAAAGGCTCCCAAATTCGCCACGGTTTGACTGCTTGTTTTTGCATCTGTGTATTGAAATAGATGTGGCCAGAGTGCAACCCAGTTGGAAACATTTAGTGGGTTTCATTACTGCGGAGCATGTTCACCCCTGAGTGTTTCCTTATGCTTGTTGAGGGAAGGGAATAAAACCTAATATCCTCAGAAATGTTGGTGGATGCGATGAAAGCAAATGCACAGGTGTACAGAGACATCTGTGTGCAGTTTCAAGATGGTCACATGTTTCGGACTAAGAAGCCTTCACCATCGGCTTCTATTTGTCCATCAGTTTGGGGCATCTGGGTACCTGGATAAAACATCATTTTCATAATTTCCTGTTCAGTTCAGTTGAAGAGTAAAAAGAAATATCTGCCATTTGTGGTAGAAACTTATGGTGAGAATATCAGGAGTTCAAGACCAGGTTGTGCTATATAGTGAGGCAGAAAGCCAGGAAGTAAATAAAGAAAGGAAGAGAGGAAGTAGAGAGGGAGGGAAAGAAGGAGGGAAGATGGAGAGAGTGCAAAGGACGATTGAGGGAAGGAGAGAGAAAGAAAGAAAAAAGAATAAGGAACAGAAAAAGAAGGGGAAGAGAAAAAGAGATAAGGAAGGAAGAGAAGAAGAAAGGAGGAAGGGAGAAAGAGAAGAAAGGGAGGAAGGAAGGGAAGAAAGAAAGAGGAAGGGAGGTAGGAAACAAGGAAGGGAAGAGGAGAAGGGAGGAAGGGAGGAAGGGAGGAAGGGAGGAAGAGAGGAAGAGAGGAAGATTTCAAAAGGAAATGTTTGCTGAATTAGATTCCTTTAGACTGAAATGATTCCTTCTGTAACATGAAGCCAGGGCATAGCTGCGTATTAGGGGTGCAGATGGAGCAGCTGCCTGCAGAAGGAGACTGGCCTTAAAAGGGATCCATGCTGTGCTAGAACTGTGGAGGCTGGGACTGCAGCAGCAAGGACAGTGGAGACTTACGAAGAAGCACAGATGTCCCGTTCAGGCTCTGGATGAATCACTCCACACCACCTAAAAAAATAGAAAAATGTATGTTTTCCTAGCTCTCACATAAACATCGTGGCTACACAGTAAGTGACATTTTAGGAAATAATTGGGATTTCTCCCCACAATAAATGTTAGGATTTGTGGGAATCCACTTGAATGCTTATTCCCAGAAACCATTTGCTTAGGAAACTAAAAATCAGTTGGATGAAAGGATATGAAGCTACCACAGTGATTAGAGCGGCGGCTATCTCATAAAGTGAAGGTTCTTTGATAGATTCATTCAAATCATCTTGGTTATGACTTATTGCAAAAACCAGGAAACAGCTTGAAGGCCCTGCAGGCCAGTGACGGCCACTCATTCCTGAATTGTAAGAAAAAAAAAAAAACTGCAAGAGGGTGGGACAGGAGGAGGAGCTTCAGAAAATTCTACTTGATCTGATCTTACTTAATATCATCAATAATGATCCAACATAGGGGTAAAGAGCCTGCTAATTAAATATGCAAATGAGTCTAGACTGGAAGATGTAAATAAGCTCAAGTACAGAGAAACAATATGAAGGCTTCTTGAACCACCCTTGGCAGACTGGGTTTGCATTGCAACAGTCAATAGCACATGAACATTCTAGAAGGATGTTCTGAACATTCTAGAAGTGCATGAGAAGCACTGAGACTGTTGTGTGTGCTTTAGGTTCTTCTGCTCTTTCCTTTATTTTCTTGGTTTCTATTGTAGCCATGAGATTGATGCCTGTCGTAACTCCAGCAAGGCCACATGTGTGCACCTTAAGGCCTGGGTCACCAGCTCTGCCTGGGTTTCTACTCTAGGCTTAGGAGCAGAACCAGCCAGGAGAAGAAGAAAACAATGCCTTAGAAACAGTTCTTATCAGATTGGCAGAAGGAAGTGGATAAATAGCCCTAACTCTTTGCCCCATCATTTGAGTAATTGATAGCTCACAGAACGCTCTTACCAGATGGAGCTATGGTTAGGCACACAGGAACTTGGCTTGAGGTCATGACCTTTGATGGTTTCCTTCCCATCCCTGACACTTTGTAGCCCATCTATATAAATAAAGAATGTGTTCAATTATATAATTGGGGAGTTATCTCAAATATTTATCTGCCTTTCAACTCAAGGCAGTTATTGACTGTTTTTTGAGCTAAGCACTGAGCTATGTAAGATTGAGTACTGGCCCACAACAAGTTGGCTTGACTGGTTAAATAACAAATGTCAAATAAAGTTACTATCTGAAATATCCATATGTCTGCCATAAAAGATAAAGGAATCTTAGTTTCTAAATCTTCAGCCCACCCAAGAAAGCACAAGTCATTCTGTTTACCATACACTTCATTGGATTTCGCCCTGAGAATTCCCAGTTCTAATGATACTCTACATGATCAGCCTTAGTGAAGACTGTATACCCCAGTCCTTTGCTTTTGAATTGTGACAAAGAACCAAATCCCATTCCTGGTCTTTTATTTCAATATGCCTATACCCAACAAAACCTTCCTACCTTTAGTTATCCCTTAGGTAATCCCATTGCTCTTTGGAAAATATTATCATAATGTTCAACTGCTTCATATGGTCATCAAAGTACTTCATTAGGATTTATGGCTGCTATTTAACATTTTTTTCTGTTTATTTGTTGGTGTCTATCTTTCTATACTCAACAACTTATATTTTCCCCTTCTGCATCCCCCTACTCCTATCCAGGACTTTCATTCATTTCTTCATCTGAAAAGCTCTCCCAAAGGCCTCCTCTTCAATTTGTTTCTTATACTTTGGGGATTCTACTAAAAGTCTCCTCCCACAAATCTTTCCATGATAACCAAGACCTCCAATAATACAAAATGCCCTGAAGGTATGGAGTCCCAGGCATATCTGTGTATAGTCATATTAATTCCTTGTGCTTCTTCTAAGGATGTAACTGAGCCATGTCTGTTAATACACTGCCAATGAGAACACACTGCACCCTCAAGAAGGCCATCTATTTACTTGGTTTCCTTCTTTTTAGTTTACTCAGGAAGTATATGTTTCCTCCTTTGTCTTTACCTGTGGGTCATTTAAATCAAATATATTCTTAAGCCTTTGAGCTGTAGCAGAGACAATTCAAAGAGCCAATTTGCCAAGATCCACCCAAGTTGATGTGGTTTTAGTTTGTTTGTTGGCTTTTGGTGTTTTTTGTTTGTTTTGTTTTGTGTTTTGTTTGTTTGTTTGGTTTGGTTTGGGTTGGGTTTTGTTTTTTGTCACAAAAGAAATATTATTCTTTCCCCCCCAGCCACTGTATTTTAGTTCATTGCTTTAAGCAGCCATAGATATTAGTACAAAGAGTGCCTGAGTTAGTCAATAAGACACATATACATAGGTCATCCAATATCTGGTTAGAGATTTATGTTTGAATCAACAGAGAGAAACAAGCAAAAGCTCTGGACTATAGTTTAATAAGTAAGATTAGACAAGATGGCTCAGAACCAACCATTCAAACATCCTTGAGGCCCTAGAGAATGACTACACTCACAGATCTGGTTAGTGAAGGAAATGTCTTTGCTCAAACACGTATGAGATAAAATTTAGTGTTCTTAAACAAAAATCTATGATCACTCTTCAGATCAGATGTCCCTTGACATAATATCACAATCAACTATTAGATAATTTTATAATGTATTACTTCATTTCTGATCCATTCAGTAGAGTTTGTAAGATTTATGGGCACAGGCATTGATTCTGTCCTTGTTTCTCATTATCCCCAGAGCTAAACTTGGTCATGGAGAAGCAAGACTAATTAAGGAATGAATTAATACATGAAATTCTGATGTCAAGTGGGATGAAATACTTGTCTTTTATATTTGACAAGTAGATCTCTGATGTCCCAAATAAGAATAGCTTTATACAACAGTAAGAAATCTTTGGCATGTTGAAATGACAGGTTTAACAGCATTTAACCCAGAAAACATAGATATTCATGCAAGTCTCGTAACTTTATTTAATAATGTAGATCCCCAAAATTAAGGCCTATGTCTCTAGAAAATCTAGGATGTATTATGAATAGCTATTTTAATAAACATTAGAGATCTATTTTTTTCACATGAAAGAAATCTCCTCAGCTTCACTCCATTTCAACTTGAGGAATTAATGATTTTACCAGTAATGGCATATAACAGAAATGTTTTCCTACAGCTGTTGTTCCCTAAGCAAAGCTTAGGAACTTTGATGCAGAGAGAGGAATTATTTTAAGTGACTCATCTTGACAAAGCATTAAAGGATGCATCACACTTGAAATGCAAAGCCTGTGATCTGGGGTATAGCTATAACTATTGATGGAAATTGTAGCTACCCAAGTAGCTCTCTTGCTAATATGCAGATTACCCAAAGATTCAGACCACTTTGAGGACTTTTCTAATGTTTTTCGGTTGTCAATCCAGATGCCAAAGGAAATCTCAAATATGTAGGACTCATCAGTCTGGGTATATTCAAAAGCCTACCTCATTCAGGTTCTGATCACTACCATAAAGTGAATCCAGTCCAATGAATGAATAAATAAATGATGCTTGGATGGATCAATAGATTCCGTTGGTTTAAAATGCCAATCTCTATCCTCATATTGACCCATTATTTAAGTGGTTCTCAACCTTTGGCATATTCTGACACTTTAGTACAGGTTCTTATATTGTGGTACCCCCTAACCATAAAACTATTTTCATTGCCACTTCATAAATGTACTTTTGTTACTTTATGAGACATAATCTGTTATATATGGTTATATGATATGCAACCTCTGTGAGAGGGTCAATCAACCTCCAACTCTTCCTTCATCCTTGACATCATACTAGAAAAAGGGGAGAGTTGAATATGCAAGAGAAGTTCTTGGCATTCTATTGGATCTAACAGGAGTTGGACTTTAAGGAACAATAATGAAGGAGAAACTAGTAAGATCTAATGTAGCAGTTCTCAATAGATGGGTCAATGATGAAGGAAGAGTTGGAAGCTTCAGAAGTGAAATAATGACTGCAGTGATTAGTATATCTCTGAATAAAAAGAGATGTTACGAGAGAGATATATGTGGTAAGACAGGCATATCCATCAGAGTAGCATGAAGTCTAGAGATAGTTTCTTCTCCAATATGGTCAATGTGGCTTTTCCTCAGCAAGTTATCATCAACTGATTAGATAATGTAGCTATTCAAGTCTTAACTGGTACTTTTAATGACCACAATGAAAATAGAAGATGATGGTTATTGGCCACAAGTATAGGTAATCTATAAAATTGGAACACTTCTTTGTCTGTCTACTTCAAGATAGTAGAATTGCTGTTTCCAAACCACTATAAATGTACTGTTTTCTGTTGTAGCTAAAATGAGGACACATCTAAGATGAAGTCTGATATTAATAGATTCCCATTTTGTTCAGATGTTTGCTGTCTTTAGATGATATAGATATGTAACCAGAAACTTCCACAATTCCCACAGGCTACAGTTAGAGATTTGATGATAGCTCTTTCTGGAGTGTGAACAGGGATAAAAGGAAATTAGAACTTGGCACTTCTGGAGAGTTGTAAGTTCCCTGCTTTGTGATTGAAGATGTCAGCCCTGATGGCAAAAGCCCAGAGTCATAGTCCTATCTGAGTCTTTGATTTGACTGTGCCAAATTTGATTTGATCAGATGCTCAGCCATATTCATATCCACACCTAGGACAAAAGTAAAGCAGTTGCCTTGGCGAGGTGGGATAGAACCAACAATAACACATAATAAAACCATAGATTATTGATCGCTTGAGAATATACAAGGTGATTTTTTATCTCAGTATTATTTAGGAGTGTTGGTTATAACACTGGTTATAACCCATTTAATCAAACTTTCATGTAACACTGGACATGTCATAAATGAAAACTGAAAGTTCTGTGAAATCATTGTTTCCATGTTCAGGTCTGAGAAAGCTCACAAGAGCCATGCAGAAAACGTGCCTGAATTAAAAAATAATTTAATGATGATAAACTTTCCCTTTGGTATAAATTAGAACTCCCTCTGGAATGAAAGTCTCATTACCTCCATTAAACAAGGTAAGTCAGAGGGTTGTTTTTGTTTTGTTTTATAGCCAGTTCCTACACAGAAAGACAGGTGAAGGCTGGGGGCATGTTTTAGGTTTTATGGACAACTTTAGGTTATTTTTATAAAATTATACCTGTTTATAGAGAGCAGTTGTGATCACTATTAGAGGACAATTAACTTGAGTTGATTCACTCCTTCCACCACATTGGGCCTGGGAATTAAGCCCAGATTTTCTGGATGAAGCTCTCAACTACTTCTCTAGCACCACCCCTGCTTTGGCTATGATCATGATGATAGTGGACTATATTTTTGAAACTGATAGTGCTCTCACAAACTGAGTCACCTCTCCAACCTTTATAGAGAGGAAAGAAGAGGACTTACTGTTTCTATAACCTGCCTTGGAAAAGAAGAATTCTAGTACCTACAACCTGCCTAATATGGAAAAGAATAACAGGAAGACAGGAGACAGGAAGAGGTCAGAGAGCCACTTTGCTCCCAACGCTTATTCTCCTTCACCTCTGGGTTTTTCCAAGCCACTTCTTGATGATCCTGAGTAGTATTTGCTGAGCTTCAGCATTCGCTCACTATCATGCAGCTATCTTGAGTTGTGTACAATCTAATGTTGTGCTTTTAAGTTCCTATACTTGAATTGCTACTTACTGTCCTGGAGGTGGTTCACTTTAGGTGACTAAGAATGCCAAAACAATGGTGTCACCCAAGAC
>NC_067484.1:29749444-29849444 GCF_947179515.1 Apodemus sylvaticus
CCCCCTCTCCCCCTCTCCCCCCTCCCCCCTCTTCCTCTCCCCTCTCCCCTCCTCTCCCCTCTCCCCTCCTCTCCCCTCTCCCCCCCTCTCCCCTCTCTCCCTCTTCTTTCTTTTCTTTTCTTTTCTTTCTTTTCTTTCTTTTCTTTTCTTTCTTTTCTTTTCTTTTCTTTTTTCTTTTCTTTCTTTTCTTTTCTTCTTTCTTTTTGTTGTTGCTTTTGGTTTTTTGAGACAGGGCTTCTCTGCATAACCCGCCCTGGCTGTCCTGACTCACTGTGTACATCAGGCTGGCCTCAAACTCACAGAGATCTGCAGGCCTCTGCCTTCTTAGTGCTAGGATCAAAGGCCTGCTCCACATGCTGGCTGCTGAGTAATATGGAACACCAATGGATTAGTGTGCCGTGTGTGATCCAGTCTTACACAGTTTTTCATTTGGTGAATGCTCGCTTGTTATTTTGGGCTTGTGGTGGCTAAAAGCTAGTGGCCAGGATATTCCTGACCAGGACTAATGGATACTTTTCTTTCTTTCTTTCTTTCTTTCTTTCTTTCTTTCTTTCTTTCTTTCTTTCTTTCTTTCTTCTTTCTTTCTTTCTTTCTTTCCTTCCTTCCTTCCTTCCTTCCTTCCTTCCTTCCTTCCTTCCTTCCTTCCTTCCTTCCTTCCTTTCTTTCTTATTTTATTCTTTTAATTTTTTTTTCTTTTTCTCAAGTCAGAGTTTCTCTGTGTAGCCCTGGTTGTTATCTGTAGACCAGGCTGCCCCGAACTCAGAAATCTGCCTGCCTCTGCCTCCAAGTACTAGGATTAAAGGCGTGCGCCACCACTGTCTGCCTCCTTCCTTTCATTTCTTTACAGTTTTTTAAAATGCATTTTATAGATTCATAGTATAGTCTTTTTTTTAAAGAGTTATTTATTTTATGTATATGAATACAACTGTAGCTGTACAGATGGTTGGGAGCCATCATGTGGCTGCTGGGAATTGAACTGAGGATCTTTGCTTGCTTGCTCCAGCCCCACTCAGTTGCTGCAGCCCAAAGAGTACAGTCTTCAGACACACCAGAAGAGGGTATCAGATCTCATTATGGATGGTTGTGAGCCACCTTGTGGTTGCTGGGATTTGAACTCACGACCTTTGGAAGAACAGTTAGTGCTCTTAACCACTGAGCCACCTCACCAGCCCAACTCAGTATAAATGTCTTATTCTGCTACATAAGCAAAGTACCTTGCCTCTTCAGCCTCCCCTTCTCCTACTCTCCTTGACCGTTCTACTTCTGCTTTCCTGTCTGTCTCCTAGATTTTGTATAGATCGATACCTTAAGAACGCACTGTTTCTCTTTCTGAGATTGCCATATTTCATTTGGTACATTTATCTTAGTTGCATCTGTAGTTCTGCAAATGATATAACTTTGTTTCTAGTTAAAAGTTTTCATTCTGTAAATATATCATTTTCTTCATTCATTTTTTTGCTGTTAGGCACCTAACCATAGAAACCTGAATTGGTTTCTTAATTTAGCTTTTGTGAATAGTGCCTTGTTAAATGTCAATACAGTATAAGTTTCTCTGTGATAGACCTACATTGGTCTTGGAATCCCTGTGGTTAGATACCCAGAAGTGATATAGCTGGGTCGTATTGTTTTCAATCTGGGTCGATCTGTTTTCAGTTTTGTGTGAACCTCCATCCTGATTTCCATGGCTGCTGGACTAGTTTACATTTCGATTAGCAGTGTGTAACAGCTTCCTTTCTGTCAAATTTTTGCCAGTGTTTTTGGGTTTTTGTTTGGATTTTTTGTTGGTAGTAGTGTTACTATTGTGGTTTCCTTTATTTTGTGTAGTCCTGGCTGTTCTGGAACTCCCTTTGTAGGCAGACTGGTATCACAGAAATCTACCTGCTTCTGCCTCCCGAGCGCCAGGATTAAAGGCATGCATCACTTTGTCCAACAGTTCTTTCCTTTCTACTGTCATCCTGATTAAGGGAGATGGGAATCTTTGTGTGTTTCAGTATGTTTTTCTCTGATAGCCAGTTAGATTGAATAGTTTTATATGGCATTTATGTCATTAATGGCATGTATGTCTCCTCTTGTCTGTTCATTTCATAGCACATTTACTGATTGGATTGTTTGTCTTTTTTTGTTTAATCTTTTAAGTTCTTTATATATTCTTGCTATTAGCAGTCTGTCACATAAATTAGGTTGCAAATATTTTCTCCTATTTAGTAGGTTCTGTTCACTTAACTACTTGCTTTTCTGTGCAGAAACTTCTTAATTTTATGAGGTTTCTTCTGTTGTCTGTTTGCATTATTTTCTTAAGCAAGTAGAGTCCTGGTAAAGTCATTGCCTAGGGGAAGCAGAGTTTGTTGCTCAGTGCTTTCTGCTTTATTTTTTAAGACCACCTTGGGGCCCCTGTTTTGACTGGTCTGGTTGTGAGCCCTCAGGCTTCTATCTACCCACCTACTCCTCTCCCAGTGACATGTGTATCTGAAACCACTGGGGTGAAGCTGCCTTGGCTTCTCTCTGGGTTCTCTTTCTTTTGGATTGCTTTGTGTACCATGCTGCTTTTGTGACTCTGTGGTATACCTTGAAATCCTGTATGGTGATACCTCTAGTCTTTATGTTTGGTTGTTTGTTTTGTTTTCTTAGACTTGGATTGCCCTTCCCCCAAGTCTTTAGAACTTTTGTAAGAGCAGTGCTGGGATCAAAGGCATGTACCACCACAGCCAAGCTTTAAGATTTTTCTAAAACATACTTTCAAATAGCATTGGAATTTTGATGGGGATTGCACTGAATCTGTAGATTGCTTTGGATGGTATAGCCCTTTTTACAGTGTTAACCAGCCTACATAATTTCCTTTCTTTCTTCTTTTCGTTTGTCAGTATGGGGACTGGACCTCAGCCTTCATGCCTGCTAAGCAAGAATGTTCCCAGCTAAGCCATAGTTCCTGTGAGCAGACAAAGTCTTCAGGGTTTTGTTTTCTTCCCCCCTTTACTGTTGTAGCTTTTGTAGAGATTTTCTGTTTTTTTGCATGATATTCTTTTTTTTTTTTTTTTAAGGTTTTTTTTGGGGGGGGTTGTTTTTGTTTGTTTGTTTGTTTGTTTGTTTTGTTTTGTTTTTGAGACAGGGTTTCTCTGTATAGCCCTGGCTGTCCTGGAACTCACTCTGTAGACCAGGCTGGCCTCAAACACAGAAATCTGCCTGCCTCTGCCTCACAAGTGCTGGGATTACAGGCGTGCGCCACCACACCCGGCTACGATATTCTTTAAAGCAGTCAAAATGAGCTTCTTACCTGAAGTTTGTGAGTATGTCTGTTAGTGATAGATAGAAAGACTACTGATTTTATATATTAATTTTATATCTTGATACTTTGCAAAGTCTACTCATCGATCTAGGATTTTTTTGTTGCAGTCTCTAGGAGCTCTTATAATAGAATTATTTCATCTGTAAAGAAGGCTGCATAGGCTTCTTCCTTTCCTGTTTGTACCCCACTCGTTTCCTTCTCTTGCCTTACTGCTCTGATTGAGATTTCAAGTGCCTTATGGAATAAGGGTAGAGAAAGATGAGAACTTTTGTCTTCCACATGATTTAGCCAACATGTTTCAAATTTTTCTCTGGTGTGGTGTTGGCTATTGGGTTGTCATTTATAGTCTTTATTATGTTGAAATATGTTCTTCCTATTCCTAGTCTCCTTAGGACTTTTATTATGAAGGGGTATTGTATTCAATATTATGCATGTAATTTCTGTCCTTGAGTCATTTTATGTGGTGAAAAAGGATTGTTGATTTGCATATGTTGAACCACCCCTGTGTCTCTGGGATTAAGCCCACTTGATCATTGACCTCTTATATCTTCAATTCCATTTGCAAGTATCATATTGAGAACTTTTTGTTATTGTGTATTGGTCTTTGTCTGACATTATTATTATTAGAGTGATGCTAGTTTCATAAAGTGAATTTGCAAGCATTTGTTTCACTTTTTCATAGTATTGTTTCTTTAGTTTCTGTTTCATTAGTGTCTGGGCTGGTGTTAATTCTTACCATCTCCTACTTTTGGGTGTGCTTGTTCTCATTTTTCCATAACCAGCCCATTTGAGATCTCTCTGATGTATTTACTTACTAGGCACTTAGAGCTGTAAACATTCTTTTGAGGGCTGCTTTCATTGTATTTGAGGGTTGGGAATGTTGTGCAGTTCTATACATTTTTTTTGTTTTCAGCGGTCCATATTGCTTTCAGTGGTGTGGTTTCTTTTTTGTTTCCTTTTTGCTTGGTGTGTTGTTTTCAGTCTGTAAATCTGTATGGTTTCTGTAGTTTCTCATGTTGCTTTGTAGTTTTTTTTTTATTATTGTATATTTTATTACATTTCAACTGTTATCCCCTTTCCCGGTTTCCCCACCAGAAACCCTCTGTCTTATCTCTGCTTCTCACAGGCTTCTTATTCTGAGTGTAGTTTTATTCCATTGATTTTTCTATAAGATTGTGTGTGAATGTGTCCTGAGTCACACATCTGCTAGCTCCAGGTAGGGCGTCAGTGATAGAAACAGAGACACTTGCACCCAAGTGTAGTTTGGCAAGCTAATGAATGGGACTTCTTACAATAGCATAGGTGTGAGATTATTTTTAGAAACATTGGGGATGTTTATAAGTGGCTCTACTACCAAAGAAAAACAACTCCCTGTGGGACTAGTAATTTTTGGAGGCTTTGTACTGCCTTGGCTTTTTTTTTTATTTTTTATTTTGTTTTTATTTATTTATTTTGGTTTTTTGGATTTTTGGATTTGGTTTTTTCGAGATAAAGTTTCTATGTGTAGCCCTGGCTGTCCTGGAACTCAGAAATTGGCCTGCCTCTGCCTCCCAGAGTGCTGGGATCACAGGCATGCGCTACCACCCCCTGGCTCTACCTTGGCTTTTTATGTTTCCTCTGTTTCTTTTTTGTATATATGAATCTGAGGTTGGGTTGTTTTTTGATTTTTTGTTTGTTTGTTTGTTTGTTTTGGTAGTAAGTTTGTAGTGTTCAATAGGAACTGGGTTGTTGTAGTGTTGAGGTATTTTATCTGCTGGGCTCTTTTTCAGAACACCAGGCTCAATACCCAGTAATTCCTTGACAGAAGAATCATGCCTTCATAAACAATCACTAATTAAGAGTAAACCTATTGTAAATATATAGAAATAATCAAGTAGCAATCACCACTTATACCCCAAGTATTTCAGACAGTAAAGGAAACCATATAGAGTCATTGTGTACTGAGATACTAGTGGTTACTGTGGGTGTGACTACAAGAAAAATACCAGAGTACCCCAAGGTTATTAGGTTGATAGAGGTCCTCTTGCAGAGGACCCTAGTTCAGTTCCCACACCTATGTGGCAGCTCATAGCCATGTTACCTCAGCTCCAGGGGGACTCGAAGTCCTTTCTGAATTTCAGACACTATTCACATGCACATACCCCCCCCACCACACACATCCTTTAAAGTAAATATGTTTTTAAAAAGAAAAAGGGCCAGGTACAGTGTTGCATGTTTTTTAGCTCCTCATTCCGGAAGCAGAAGCAGGACAATCTCTGAGTTCCAGGCTAGATAAGTAAGATCATAAGTAAGTAGAAAGTAAGGAAGAGGGTTGGAGGATGTTATCAGAAAACCCAATAATCTATAATATTTGGCCAGTTCATGTTATAACTAAGATTTATGTGCCTTTAGAATCCTTTTCTGTCAAAATTAGAAAGTCTTGACTCTTAAAATTGTTTCCAGCTTTAACACACCACGCTGTTCTATGACAGATTTCTGTTTCTTAATTCTTCCTAAATTCATAGTTTGTGGTTTTGGTGATAGTGCATGTCATGACATTGACCTAACAACTCAGTAGTGTTGACATTGCTGTCTGCAGTTGTTTTCTGCAGTCTCCCACTAACTGAGAGATTCAGGGGTGGGGCATAGTTTTGTTTGTTTGAATGTGTTGCAGACTGTGTGGTTTATAAAGTTCATCCCTCTCACATCAAAGTAGATTCGCTTTTTTTTTATTTATCTCTTCTATGTGTATGGATATTTTGCTTGAATGTATGTATGCGCACCACAGAAGTACCTGGTACTCCCAGAGGTCAGAGGAACGGCATCAGACCCTCTAGAACTGGGCTAAGGATGATGTGGGACAACATGTTGGTTCTGGGTCTGTGTCGGAGGAACAAGTACTCAACTGCTGAACCATTCCTTTAGCCCCTCGTGGGCATTTTAATCTCTGATTTCTAAGTGTCCGTGAAAGTGCATCTGGTTTTTAGTATTTAAATGTCATGTTGGCAGGGTATAAAAACTTCTTGGCGCTTACCTGCTTTTCCTTGATTTTGAATACATTCATTTCATTTAGTGTTTTAGGTCACTGTTCGAGTCAAATGAGTAGTATTTTTTTATTTTATTTTACATATATTACTCAAGGGTTTTCTCCCTTTTTATTTATTTTTTTTTAAATTTATCTTAGGTTTGTGAATGGTTTGACTGTATACATATATGGTACCATGTGTGTGCCTGTTGGATTTCCTATAACAAGGTTTATGGATGGTTTGTCCCATCATATGGGTGCTGGGACTCAAACCCAGGTCTTCGCAAGCGCAACAAGTACTCTTAACCTCTAAGCCATCTCCGTACCTAGCCAGTCTCCCTTTTTCTTTAACATTAATTTTTCCAAAATGTGTCTTACCATTTGATCAGTTTTTGTAAGTAAATGGTTTTGTCCTTTCAGTAGTTGCAAATAGAAAGAAAGAAAAGATTATTAAATTATAATTGGGATTTGTTCTGTTCCTGTTGTCATTGCTGGTGTTTTTGAGTTCCGTGTGTGTGTGTGTGTGTGTGTGTGTGTGTGTGTGTGTGTGTGTGTGTGTGTGTGTATGTTTTCTTTATATTTGTCCTGTTCTCGTTAATACTGTTTCTATTTCTCTCTTTACTGTAAAATGTCCTTCTTGTCCTCTTAAGCTTTATCCATTACACTAACCTGCACTACAATTCTAGGTGTCAAAACAAATCAAAAGGCTTATTCTTCTGGTTGGCTGTTCTTGAACTTGCTCTGTAGACCAGGCTAGCCTTGAACTCACAAGAAATCCGCCTGCCTCTGCCTTCCAAGTGCTGGGATTGAAGGCATGCACGACCACTATGCAGTTTGACAGAAAGCTTCTTTAGTGCTCTCTGAAGATAAGATTCTTACAAGAGCTTGATACTTCTAGAAACTCAAACTGAATATTTTAAAATGTAATTATGCTTTGAGAATTGTAAGCTTTTGGGCATGGTAGCACATGCCTTTAAATCTAGCATGTGGGAGGCCAAGGCAGATGGATTGCTGTGAATTTGAAGCCAGCTTGATATGCATAGTGAATTACAGGACAGCCAAGGCTATATAAAGAGATTCTGCCTCAAAGTAAGAAGAATAGCACATTTTAATGAATATTTTATGTTCATGGCTTTTTAAATGGAGAGAACATTTTATGGAGCTACTTTCAACATATCCTCATTAAATACTTCAGATGTTCTCAAGTTTCAGGACTTAAGAAGTAGAGTATGTATGTGTGAGATTTGTTTTTCTTTTTATGATTTTATAACTTGTCTAAACTATTCTTAAATTTAGGTTAAATGTGCACAGTACTGGCCAACGGATGACCGAGAGATGGTGTTTAAGGAAACAGGATTCAGTGTGAAGCTCTTATCTGAAGATGTAAAATCATATTATACAGTACATCTACTACAGTTAGAAAATATCAATGTAAGGCTTTTCTTGTTTCAAAGTTTCAGTTTTATCTGATGGTTTTAAGAATTCTTTGGGCTTGGTACTATACTTGCCTTTGGATGTTTGTAATAGTATCTAGATGTAAACATGTTTTTAGACTATTTCTGTATAAAATAACTCTTTAAGCATTCTGAAGAATTCTAAGAACAAAGAATTACAATGATCAGGTTAATATTAATATTTAAGAATTGAAAATTAACTATTAGCACTGGAAAGATGGCTGTGGTGTTCTTGTAGAAGACTCAGGTACAGTTCCTAGTACCCAAGTCACAAGACTTACCATTATCTCTAACTCCTGGTCTAAGAAATCCACATAGATATGTGCAGATACACATAATTTCAAAGAAATATGTTTTTTAAAGGAAAAATTAGTTATTAAAAATACAGTAGGAGATGTTGTGGTTGTAGCTTGTTGGTCGAGCACTTGGTTAGCTTACTCTAGTCCTTATATTAAGTCCCATGAACCAAAAACTAAAATATAAGTGGATTGTGGATATAGCTGAGTTGTAAGGTACCCTCTTAGAATACTTGAAGGATTGTGATTCAGTCCTCAGCACCAAGTAAATACAAAGTAACTCGGTATTGGAATAAAAAGAGGATGACCGGAGTAAACCGGAATTTATATTTCAGTTCTGCTGCTCAGTAGAGGTATGGTTTGCCTCATATAAAATGGAAATTTTATATTTGCAGACCATTGTGGAAATCAAATGAAAGAATGGATGCATATCAGTCATCTCATGCCAAATAGGCTCAAATGATAGCTCTAGGAACATAAAACTACCTTTGAAGTAACCCAAAGGCCAAGCAAAAGACTTACTGAGTTTGTGAATAAATGATCATGCAGAAATGTGACCTTACTGAGTTGTGAAGAAAATGGTGAAATAAATATAGCATATGATCCCAGGACCCTTGGTGTGGATCTTTTCTCCAGACATCCTTGAATCTTTCCCTGGCAAGTGGCTTTGATACATCTGCATTGCAGACTGCATTTGTGCTGCTGTCACTCGAACTCATAGGCTGTCCTTCCCTCTTTCCCATTTACCTGCTTGTTATTAAAAATAACTTGATAGAGTGATTTAAAACGCTGGGTGATGATGGTCCACACCTTTAATCCCAGCACCTGGGAGGCAGAGGCAGGCAGATCTTCATGAGTTTGAGGCCAGGCTTGTAAAGTCTTCCGAGCTGTTAATAGAAACTAGGATAACAAGAAAATAAGGAAATAATGGCCAAGCTGACTTCAAGAATGAGTCTAGTCTATAAAGTGAAATGCTGTTTGAGTTGATAATTGACATGGAGTGTACTAGCAACTATAGCTCTGTAGAAGAGAAGGGAAATGCACGTGTACATGTACTTTTTAGATGTGCGCAAATGCCTCTTTATGGTTGATCTCTTAGCACATCTGTTTCTCCTGTAGAGTAAGTACAGTTACAGGATTGTATACTTAAGGCCCATGGTGTGGTTTTCCTCTTGTCCAGCTTTTCTGGCTTTGAAATTCCATAGATAGTCAAAGATGACCTTGAAATTCTGATCATCCTGCCTGTGTCCTGATTGCTGGGATTACAGGCATGCACCATCACACTCAGTTTTATGTGATAGCAAGGACTGAGCCAGAGAGGGGTCTGTGACCCAGGGCCGTGTTACAGAGGACAAGCATTGCCCAGTGCTCTAGCCCCACCTCCAAGAGTTTCGCCGCCTTGTGTTGGTTTTTTGATTTTTTATTGTTGTTTTTATATATTCCCAACACATTATGTTTATGCATCAATTACTATGTGTTTGTAATAAGAAAAATATTAGAGCTAACTTCCCCTTGATTTTAACATTTCAGAGTGGTGAAACCAGAACCATATCTCACTTTCATTATACCACCTGGCCAGATTTTGGAGTTCCAGAGTCACCAGCTTCATTCCTAAATTTCTTGTTCAAAGTTAGAGAATCTGGTTCCTTGAGCCCCAACCATGGCCCTGCAGTGATCCATTGTAGCGCGGGCATCGGGCGCTCTGGGACCTTCTCCCTTGTGGACACCTGCCTTGTTCTGGTGAGTGTCCCCATGACCTCATTGGCGTTCTGGGCTTTTCTATTTTGTTTTATCATTTTATAATGTTAATGATAGAAAGATAGTTTTGTATGACTGGTACTTGAGGGAGGTTAGAAGAAAGCATTGAGTCCCTGAAATTTGTGGGTGGGAACCAAACTTGTGGGCTGATCCTCTGTAAGAACAGCCAGTACTCTTAACCACTGAGCCTATTAATTTCTTTTTAACTGGCAGCAGTTAATTTTGATGTCATATCCCAAAACTCTAGGGTTTTTTGTTGTTGTTGGTGAGCCTGTACTTTCTTGTGAAAAAACTCTTGACTTCTACTGTGTAAACTGACTCTAACTCCTGCTGGTATATGCGTGTCCATGACAATTCCAAAGATTCCCCAGAAAGTCTTTCTCAACCAGACTTGGCTTATGCCTTTCATCCCAACACTGAGTAAGTTGGAGCAGAAAATTAGAAAATTTGCTCCAAGTTTGATGTTAGCCTGGGCTAAGGAATTAGACCCTATCCAAAAAAAAAAAAAAAAAAAAAGAATAAAATAAAGTCTCCCTCCTAAAGAGAGAAATGACAAAGGAAAGCAATCCTGAGGAGTGGCACATGCTTGTCTGTCACCCCCACATCTGAGGCAATTGGGGTCACCTAGTGAGAGTCACCTCAAAAAATGAGAGGCTGCCAAGGCCCTGGCAAGCATGACACTGACTCCCAGCATGAGTAAAGGACAAGTACAGTGACACATGTATGCCTGTGACCCCCGAACTCGGAGGTGCTGTTGGGCGGGTTACCCAAGTCATTGAGCTCCAGGTCCAGTAAAAACACTGTCCCAAGAAATAAGGTAGATGTGCTCACTTCAGCAGCACATATACTAAACAGTAAGGAAGAAGGCCAGGTGTGATGGTGTGTACCTTTATTTCCAGCTGAGGAGCTCTCTGTGAGTTCCAGGCTAGCCTTGTCTACACAGCCAGTTTCAGGACAGCCAAGAGCTACATAGTAGAGACCCTGTCTCAGAAGCAAAAGAATAACTGAGGAATCCCCTGATGTCAGCCACTGGCCTCTGTACACACATGGATGTGCACCCACACAAATGCGCATGCACCATATTCACATGCGCGATATGATTTGTAAGGTTTCAGAAACTATTTAAAAAATTGGATGCTGGCAGACTAGTTCAGCGGTACGGTATTTGCTGCCAAGCCTGATGGCTTGAATTCTACCCTAGACCATACTGGGTAGGAGAACATCATCTCCTACAAGTTGTTATCTGAATTTAAATAGTTTTAAGCCAGTGTATAGTGGTACCTGCCCGTAATCTTATGCTTGAGTGATGGAAGCAAGAGAAGCAAGTCCATATAGAATTGAGCTAGCCTGGGCAACATGAGAATTTGCTTCAACACCTCCTTTTTTCTGGTGCTTTGTATACAGAATTAAAAGCTTCTACCTTCAGCTATAAATTCATATGTGATATTTTTTCCTTTTTGGATAAGTACTTAATCTCTTATTTATAAACCAAGACTAAAAAGTACCTCCCAGGGTTACTGTGAGAATTCTGTAAATTAATGATATTTTTTGTCCTGGTTAGCTTCAACTAACAACTTGACACAGCCTAGAGTCATCTGAGAGGAGTGCCTCAATAAAGAGAGGCTTTGTAAGATCAGGTTGGTGTTTTGTGTGGGGACCTATCATGATGGCTAATTGATAGAGGGGTCCAGCCCATTGTAGGATATCTGTAGAGAGGATGTCTCATATATTTTATTGATATATCATCCATCATTTAAAAAGCCTATGGCTTAGGCAGGAAGTTGGAGGTGGGACATCTGAGAGGCAGAAAGAATTCTGGGACAGAGCCAGGCATGGGAGGATTTGACCAGGACGATGTGAGGAGATGGATTTGTGGCACCTGAACATGTGTAACCAGCCACATGTCAGAATGTAAATTAAAAAAAAAATGGATTATTCTAAGGCATGATTTAGTCGGAGAAGAGCCTAGCTATATGACTAAGGTATTCATAACTATATTTTGAATATGAGTGTTATTTCTGGTAGCATGGAGATAGAGGAAGAAGTAGGCTTTAACTTCAGCAGTTATCATCTAAGCAGTGATCCTAAACTGTGTAAGACTGGCCTGGGAGCCAGTCAGCACGCAAATCCCTCATGGTTCTGGGCATAATCTTTGGCTGTGAATCAGGTTCTTAGTTGGAAGTGATGTCTTGAGCTCCTGCTTTAATCCTTAAATGGTAGACTGTGATCTGGAGTTGTAAATTGAAATAAAACCTTTTCTCCTAAGCTGCTGCCAGTCAGCGTCTGTTACTGCAACAGAAGTGAAGCCAGAACACCCCATGTTAGTACAGTGCCAATCTTGAGATTCTTGTATTGGGACCCCAAGAACTATACTGTTTTGTGTGTGTGTGTGTGTGTGTGTGTGTGTGTGTGTGTGTGTGTGTGTATGTGTGTGTTTTGTTTGTTTGGATGGTTTTGGTTTCTTTTTTAAGCAAACCACAGCCACATCTGATTGGACTGATTCAGTCCTCCTTCACCTTTTATGCATGGCCGCACCAGGTGCATGCATTCCTGGTCTCCATGCAGACAAGAAGAGGACGTCGGCTCTCCTAAACCTGAAGTTCCTGATCGCCATGAGCTACCATGTGTGTGCTGGGAATTGAACCGGAGTCCTGGAAGAACATCTAGTACTCTCAACTGCTGGGCCATCCCTCTAGTACTCCGTTCCTTTTTTCTTTTTGTGACCTTTAGTATTGTTTTTACTTTGTACATGGGGACTTCCAGGTTCTCTGATGCTCCATCTAATGGCAACCGTCTTCCTCCCTCCTCTTATTATAGAATTAAACCTATCAATAATACTTTGTACCTTGATTTTTATGTCACTTAGTCTTTCATCATTTCCTATAGTTTCATTTCTGTTTTTTCTCTGTAACCTTGGTTATCCTGGAACTTGCTTTGTAGACTGTGCTGGCCTTGAACTCACAGAGATCTTCCTGTCCCTGCCTCCAAAGTGCTGGGATTAAAGGCGTGTACCACCATGCCCAGCTCTCATTTCTGTTTTCTCAGGCTTGTATTGGATAATCTAACCTTAGGAAGCTGGTGTTGATGTTACCATGAAGGTTCTCTGTTAGTTTGCTTTCCTCCATGAATCTTTACTATCCCTGATACCTACATTTTTAGGCTTCCTAACACATCTGGTAGCAGAGTGGATTTTCAGATGAATGAACTAATATAAAGGGAACATTTTAGATATTGCTTCTCTGTTAAAGCTAGGAATTGGAAACTATTATGATTAAACAAACCCTAATGGATTACTTTAACACTTTGTTATAATTTTGATCAAAACTTGAATTGTTAGAATTGGAGAGGTCGCTCAGTGGTTAAGGGCACTTATTGCTCTTTAGAAAACTAATGTTCAGTTCTAGCACCCACAGTGGGTAATTCACAACCTGCTCCAGCTCCAGGGATCCCGTGCTGTCTTCTGGCCCCCACATGTATCTCTACACACTTGGCATACACACATACACATGTATCCACAAATCTTTAGAAAGCAAAAGACTTAGTTTATTAAAATGAACGTTGTGATTAAAGTCACTAGATTCTGTTAATGGTGAATATTAACACTGGGCTGTGAGAGCTGGAGGTCTGGCTGAGTGGTAGAATACTTTTGCCCAGCATTTATGGGCTCACAAGGTACAAACTGTATTGGATGTTTATACCTGTTCCCTACCAACTGTGTCTTGCTTGTCCTTCCTTTTCTTCAGTTTGTAGGATCTAAAACCAGATCAGTAGTCCAGAACTGGTGTAATGGCTCAGAACTATTTTTGTAGGTCAAGGCTTTTCTATTTTTTGCCATCTTTTATGTGCCTGCTGTACATCCATAAAGCATGTCTTTAGTCCAGATTTGAAGATACAGAAGGGCACTGAGCAAAAAGCTTTATTTCTGCCAAAACCATTTTTAAAACTAAATAAATAATCCTAATCATATCCAAGGATTTAGAATTGCTTAATAGAGTGCTTGCCTGGTATGCACAAAGCTCTGGATTCATTCCCTAGCACCACATAAACCAGGCTTTTTTGCCTACTCACTATCAGTATTTGGGAGGTAAAGGTAGGGGTGTCAGAAGTTCAAGGTCATCTTCAACTACATAGCAGATTTAAGGCTAGTCTAAGATGCTTGAAACTGTCTGGAGAAACAGAACAAAACAAAACGAACTCAGCATTGGTAGCCTTTTTAGATATGAAAATCATTCTGCTTGGGCCAGCAAGCTAGCCAGTGGGTAAAGTTCCTTACCATGCTCAGTTACCTGAGTTTAATGGCCAGGGCCCCATGGTTGACACAGAGAGAACAGAGTCCCCTGAGTTGTCACCTCAGCTTCACATACTGCTATGTTACATGCACACACATATACTTTTACATACAAAAAAACCTAGAATGGCCAGGCGATGGTGGTGCATGCCTTTAATCCCAGCACTTGGGAGGTAGAGACAGGTGGATTTCTGAGTTTGAGGCCAGCCTGGTCTACAGAGTGAGTTCCAGGACAGTCAGGGCTACACAGAGAAACCCTGTCTTGAAAAAACCAACCCCCCCCAAAAAAAACAAACAAAAAACAACAACAACAAAAAAAACCTAGAATGTAATAACTTTGTTTAAAGCGTATTCCTCCTAACTTGTCCATCTTGGCTCCAATATTATTTCCTCATCAAAGAGGTCTCCTCCTCTTCACAAAGTTGGGGAGAGAGGAGTATGATTTATTTTTAAAGCTAGGTCTCATTATATAGCTCAAGTAGTGTTGAACTGGAAGTAGCCCAGCCTCTTGAGTGCTGGTATTATAGGTGTATTCTACATCCTGGCCAAGACTGGGATAGTGGTGTAGGCCTACAGTCCCAGCACGTGGGAGGTGGAAACTATAGACTCAGGAATTCAAGGGCATTCTCAGGTACATGACATGTTCAGGCCTAGCTTGGGTTACATAATACTCTGTTAAGAGAAAAGAAAAGGAAAAGAAAAGAAACCAGTAAACCACATTAAGTGAAAAAAATAAGCAAGTGCAGTAACCCCTGTATTGGCCAGAACCAATTATGATCCTTCCTTTCACCAAGCGAATGAGATTCTCTTGTTTGGAATTGACTGAGTCATCTAGAGACCTAGAGCCTTGCAGGTGCCTCTCTGAGGGCCTGGGGGTGTGTGTGCATATCTTCCTTTCTGCCCCCCCCCCCAGCCGTGTGTGTGTGTGTGTGTGTGTGTGTGTGTGTGTGTGTGTGTGAAATTATTCTTCCTTTAAAAGGAACCTGTTCACAGCTAAGGTCTGAGCAGTGGCTTTGGCCTTAATTGCTTTTGTTTTCTCAACCCAAACAACTTGGTTTTACCTTTCTTGCAGATGGAAAAAGGAGAGGATGTTAATGTGAAACAATTATTACTGAACATGAGAAAGTATCGAATGGGACTTATTCAGACACCAGACCAGCTCAGATTCTCCTACATGGCCATAATAGAAGGAGCAAAGTACACAAAAGGAGATTCAAATATACAGGTAAACTCACTGTCATTAACGTCAAATGACCAGGTTGCGTCTAAGTCCTCATCCCTCATCCTTCCCTTACTTAATTTGGTAGATCCAACAGACTGTCTTGAAATCATAAAATTTTCCACAGCAAGAGGCAAAGATGAAAGCTAGTCAGTCACCAAGAGTTCAAGGTCAGCCTGGTCATACAGCGAGATCCTTTAAAAAATATTGTGTATATATAAGATATGTATATAATATACTTATATACTTAGCCTGAGTATATAAGATATGTATATAATATACATATATACTTAGCCTGAATGGAAACAAGATTCAGTTAAAATAAATTTTTCCATGTGAGAAGATTTAAGCGTTTAATTATTGAAAAAATTGAGAAAACATAAGTACTTTTATCTTAGTAAACACTTAATGTGGAGACCTGGGGAGATGGCTAAGTGGTCAGAGGTTACAAGTGGTTCTTCCAGAGGACCCAAAGCCTTCTAAGAACTCATGTGGAGCAGCTCCAGGAGATCCAGCATCCCTGGCCTCTAGTGACACTTGCAGTCATATGCACATACCTAAATGCACATACATGTAACTAGAAATGATGGAAATAAAATCTAAAAATCTTCATGTGGGAGTAAAGACTATTTACTTTATATATAGGTACTTTATATCTGAATAACTTCTGTTCTTACGACAGACATAAAGTGCTAGCAGTAATCTTCACATGGCTAATGGTGGCATTCTCACTTGGCTTTTATTGTATCTTTATAGACAGTAAACTCAGAGTATCAGAACTTAGTATCATGTGATGAACTAAGGAAAAGTGTTAAGGTAGAAACAGAAATAACAGTATATCTTTAACAGTATTATCTTTTTCCTGTCTGATCTGACCATAGTATTAGACATATCTTTTTTTATTTGTTATTTTTTTTTGGCAGTATTAGACATATCTACCGAGACCAACAATCTAAATCCAATACTCCTTGAATATCTATTTATAAATATCTGCTTCTCCCCCCCACCCCCCAGGGTTTCTCTGTATAGCCCTGGCTGTCCTGGAACTCACTTTGTAGACCAGGCTGGCCTCGAACTCAGAAATCCGCCTGCCTCTGCCTCCCAGAGTGCTGGGATTACAGGCGTGCGCCACCACCGCCTGGCTAAATAGCTGCATTAAAATAGAATACATATTTTAAATAAATAAATTGCATGTGATTATTTTATGTGTGTATATGTTTGTGAGCAAGTGCTGGGATAAAAGTTGATGTTAAGTTTACCTGTCTTTTCCCTGCCTCATTGAATAATTGCAATTTGTAGATAGTTATTTTAAAGAAAACAAATTTTTATTGTTTACTATTTCTGTTGTGTACCTAGAAACGGTGGAAAGAACTTTCTAAAGAAGATTTATCTCCTGTTTGTGATCATTCACAAAACAGAACGATGACTGAGAAATACAATGGGAAGAGAATAGGTTCAGAAGATGAGAAGTTAACAGGACTTCCTTCTAAGGTGCAAGATACTGTGGAAGAGAGCAGTGAGAGGTATGTGCCATATATATGGTGACCTACTGAGAGAGAGGAGGCTATTTAGTGCATTCAGGAAGACTGAAACACTACAGACCCCATGTTCATACAGTTCATGCATGTTTTACTTATGTCAAAGTGTTTAGGTAGTATTTGATGACATAAATATCTTTAAAGAGTTTTCTGTCACAGTAAGAAAGCCAGTACAGCAGGTAAAATCAGTGCTCTTATAGAGGAGTAAACTGAACCTGAGTGAACCTGAGTTCAGTTCCGAGCACCCAAATTGGGTGGCTTATAACCATTTGTAACTCCAGCTTCTGTGGGATCCAAGGTCCTCTGGCCTTGTGGTTTGAGTATCCTCGGTCCTTGGGAAGTGGCCCTATTAGGAGATGTGGCCTTGGGCTGGAGAGATGGTTCAGCGGTTAAGAGCAATGACTGCTCTTCCAAAGGTCATGAGTTCAAATCCCAGCATCCACATGGTGGCTCACAACCATCCATAGTGAGATCTGATGCCCTCTTCTGGGGTGTCTGAAGACAGCTACAGCTACAGCAAGCGAGTGGGGCCGGAGGGAGAAGAGGATCTGAAGACAGCTGCAGTGTACTTGCATATAATGAATAAATAAATCTTTTAAATAAAAAAAAAAAAAGGAGATGTGGCCTTGGAGTGGCCTTGCTCGAGGAAGTCTTTGTGGGGATGGGCTTCGAGGTCCTATCTATGCTCAAGCTCCCTCTAGGGTAGAGGAGAGTAGCCTCCTAGCTACCTGGAGAAGACAACCTTCTGGTGGCCTTTAGATCAAGATGGAGCGCTCCCAGCTTCTCCAGCACCGTGTCTGTCTGCACCATGCTTCCCACTATGATGAGAATGGACTGAACCTCTAAAACTGTAAGCCAGCCCTAGTTAAGTGTTTTCTTTTTGTAAGAGTTACTGTGGTCGGCAGGGCAGTGGTGGTGCACACCTTTAATCCCAGCACTTGGGAGACAGAGGCAGGCGGATCTCTGAGTTGGAGGCCAGCCTGGTCTTCAGAGTGAGTTCCCGGACAGCCAGGGCTATACAGAGAAAGCCTGTCTGGAAAAAAACAACAATAAAAAAACAAAAACAACAATAAAAAAGAGTTACTGTGGTCATGGTGTCTCCTCACAACAATAGAAAACCTAAGACAAGCCTCCTCAGGCTTTGGTTTTTTATTTTTATTTTTATTTAGATTTATTTAATTCACATTTATGAGTATTTTGGCTGCATGTATACTACATGTGTGCCTGGCGCCCACAGATGCCAGAAGATGGTGTCAGATTCCTTTAAACTGTCCATTCAAACAGTGAGCTACCCTGTGAGTGTTAGGAATTTGATTCAGCTCTTTTGTAAGAACAAGTGTTCTTAACCACTGATCTATTTCTCCATCTCCAATAAATAAAAATTTCAAAACCTAATAACGATAAGTTTAAAAGCTAATGTTCAGAAATGACAAAAAAAACAAACAAAAAAAACCAATACTGCTTGTATATAAAAGTTAGTGTAATTAGGTGATAAAGTAAATAGTATAATACAAAAAATGAGTTGTATAAGAATATCTAAATGAATTTTCATCGTGGACTATTTTTCTTCAGAATTACATAAAACAATTATCTCTATGTCCACAGCACTTCAAACTTATGTTAGGAAGTTAGTATCCTGGTACATGGATGAGTTCTTTTTACCATGTTTTCTGATGACTTTTATGTTCTTTCTCTTGTGTTTTTTTATTGTGGATAGTGTTATGTTACGTTTGTAAGATTGAGGTTCTGAGCCTTCCCATGAAAGTAGTCAGAATTAGTAGTCAGAATTAGTAGTCAGAATTAGCTCTGCCTGGGATAGGGCAGAACTCAGTGGCAGAACCCACAGTCATTATCCACATGGCCTGGGCTCAGTCCTTCCGCAGAAAGAAAATAATTGCCTCACTGAATTTTATAAAAGCTAAAATTTCAATATACAGCTACATGTGCCTTTATATTTTAATAATGTATTTTACTGTAGGATCTTAACTCCTTATTTACTGCTGTCGAAGTTGTAGACTACACAAGAAAGTTTAAAGGTTGTAGCCCCTGGAATCCTGGCTAAATTAGGAAGTCCTTGCACATGGGCTGACTTCCTCCTGTGTACTCCTCTTACATCTTTTTGCATATGCATTGTCTTAACAGTTGTGGTGGTGAATTTTCAGTTCATAGAGCAGATTTTAGCATTTATCTTTCCCAATTCAGAAGTAAACATTTTGACAGAGTTCACACAGGCAAGGGCAGCTGTTTGTGTAAAAAATAGTAAGAAAAAGACAAGTGAAGCTGGGTAGTGGAGGTGCATTCCTTTAATCCCAGAATTTGGGAGGCAGAGGCAGGCGGATTTTTGAGTTCGAGGCCAGCCTGGTCTACAGAGTGAGTTCTAGGATAGCCAGGGTTACACAGAGAAACCCTATCTACAAAAAAATAGAACAAAAACAAACAAACAAAAAAAGACAAGCAAGATGCCACAGGACTTAGCAAGATATGCATACATAGCCCCTCATATACCTCATGTATTATGAGGTTCAATTAACAAATCATTACTAAATTAATCTAGAGCTCAGCACTTTAGAGCAGTGGTTTCTCAATTCCTAGCAAACATGTGGCAGCTCACAACTGTCTGCAACTCATGTTCCATGGGATCTGTCTGGTACTTGCACACAGACATACATGCAGGCAAAATACCAATGCACATAAAAAAAAAATTTAAAAAATGTTTTCAGGTGGTAGAGTGATTACCTACTATGCTCTAAAACCCAGAGTTAACATCTCCAGCACCACGTAAGAGAATGGACATTGATAGTACACATGTTTAATTACAAGGCTTCAGAGGCAGAAGCAGGAGGATCAGAAGTTCAAAATCATCCTTGGCTACATAACTGAATTCAAGGCCAGCCTGGAGACCTGTATTTTGTTTTTTTAAAAAAATGACGGCCAGCAAATAAAAGCCTAATGACCTAAGTTTGATTACTGAATCCCACCGTAGAAAGGAAGATACCCAGCTCTCACAGTGACCTCTGACCCCTATAGGTTTATACCTCCCTTCCTCCCTCCTTCTTCTCCCTCCTTCCCCACCTCTCATGCACTCAAGCAGAGTAATTAAATAAAAAGAGAAATGCAGAGCTGCACAGCTATACCCATGCAGAAGCAAGAGAATCTCAAGTTGAAGGATAGCCAGGCTTATATAATGCTATCCCATCTCAAAGTCAGTCAGTAATCCTAGATCTAGTCAAGGTTCATGCTTGGGTCTGAGTGAGGAGATGATGCTTTGCTGTTCTGATTCACAACAGATCCCTCACTTTTTTCTTCTTTGTTTGACATATGGTCTTTTAGAATGCCTTATATAGTTTGGATTTCTCTAATTATTGTTCTTCTTGGTTAGATTCAAGTTAAACGATTTGACTAGAAAAGGTCTTATGATCTAGTAGACATTGACGAGCCAGTCAAGATGTTTTTTAAATCTAGCTGCATGTTCAAAGCTGTGACGTAAAAAAATCACAAGACTGAAGCTGGTCAGGCCTTTCCACCACACAGTGACAAGAGATGCAGTTTGTGAGATTTTTTTTTTCCTAGAGGAAAAGAGTAAGTTGCTGACATGTTGACATTGGCCATTTTTCATTACCTTGGATGTCAGAGATTTTTCATTGAAACAAAATTCTATGTTAGACAGGAAAATGGACGCTAGATGTATATATGGTCAAATGAAGACTGGGTAACCTCCAGACACAGCATTCATAGAAATTGTCAACAGTATTTGTCAAAGGACTTTGATTTTTCATATGCTGTCACGTAAGAGGACCAGATGCTGAGAATATCCGGTCTGCCTCCTCTCAGCAGAGAGGAAAGAGGAGTGTGCAGAGAAGCATGTCTGGCTTAGCTTCAGGTCCTGTAAAAGCATCACGATAGGCACACCAGAAGTGACACCTGGACTTTCAGAGCACGTCACTGACCTTGTGGAGCAGCTTGGCTTTACCCTTTGTTACTGCATTGTCTGAATGAGATGTAAAGTATGAATGCCCATGGTTTTGATGTGGTTGGGGCCCTACTGTCCATGCAGTTAAAGCCTGCAGTGCAGACACTCACTTGTTTCTGTCTATTTGCAGCATTCTACGGAAACGTATTCGAGAGGATAGAAAGGCTACGACGGCTCAGAAGGTGCAGCAGATGAAACAGAGGCTAAATGAAACTGAACGAAAAAGAAAAAGGTGGTTATATTGGCAACCTATTCTCACTAAGATGGGGTTTGTGTCAGTCATTTTGGTTGGCGCTTTGGTTGGCTGGACACTACTTTTTCAGTAAAATGTCCTATAAATTAACAGTTTTACTCAGCATCTTTCTGCACTAGTAGCTGACAGTGGTGCATTAATCTCAAGGGTTTGTTAGCAAATGCCTCATACCCCAGAAACATTGTGCTAGAGTAGACATCAACCAGATAAGGGGTATTCACACTCACAAGCCCAGCATCTCAGGACTCAGCACTGCAGGCTCCTCTGAGACCCAGACTGTCAATGGCTCAAAATAAAGACAAGCATGCTTGTTGAAAACTGTTACATCTTACGGCTGTGTTCACAACAGTATATTGAGAAATCCTTTATCACAAGGATTGGCTTTTGGAGGTCTTGTGAATTTTGACCTGCACTTGATATAAGCAATAAACATTGTGGTTTTTTTTCTACATTATTAATGGAAAGAAAATATCCTTTAAACAATGTATGTAATGTGTAATTTACTGTTGAAATGGGCATTACATCTTTATATCCGTAACCATTTTAGGGTAAATATATTTTATAAGTACCTATTTAATCTTACTTTTGTAGTTAAATGTACTTTTTGAAGGTTCAATTTGAAAGTCTGTTACCATAGAAAAATAAATTGTGTTGACTCAGTTGTATACTGAATCCATTTTCCCTTTCCTAAGCAGGCCTTTGATCGAGGCAGTTGAAACTGAGCAAGATATTTCTACTACACATTCTTATTTCCTTTCTATTTTATGCTTTATCTTATTTTTAAAAAACAATTTTCTAAACATATCATTGAAGGAAATTGTTTTTTCTAGGATAGTTAAATGACAGTAAAAACTTAGTTGAAAATAGACAAAGAATTGGCTTCTGCAGGATGTGGTGGCATACACGGCGCTCAGGAAGCTAAAACGAAGCCAGCCAAACTACATAGCACGTTCGTATTTCTAAAGATAAAAGAAAAAACAGAGGTGGTGGAGGAGAGACCAGGAAACACCAAGAATAAGAAATCAGTTCTTAGCCATATTTAGTGACACAAGCCGGTCATCTCAGCTCTTGGGAGATAGAGGCAGAGGGCTCACAAGTTCAAGGCCAGCTTCAACTATATAGCTAGCCCCAGTGTTTGGGGCCAGCCAAGACTGCAAGAAACACTGTCTCAGAAACTGAAGTGGTTTAAAAAAAATTGATTTCTGTAAAGTAAAGCCCATGCATGATTATACTGTTAATTTTTTTTTTTTGTGAAAATGTTAATGTAATTACCCAAACAAGATAAATTATGGTTAGTAAGTAAAAGGAACCAGTGTTTTATACTTTGATTTCGGTTCACTAGACTGAAATTTTGAAGTAAAAAATTTTAATTTCTTTCTAAGTTCAATAAATAGTACGGTGGTGTACAAACTTACATTGTCCCTTCCCTTTGTAATGAGTATTTTTAAAGCATAACCACTAATTGGGTTTTGGTGGCTTCAAACTTGGTGGAAAGATTCCGAACCACTCGGACAGCATCGCTGCTTCATCTCTTTTATATATCATGTAAAAGTGCATTGTAAATCTTAATTACTTTAAATGAGACAGTTAATTTTAATGCAGTTTGAACACCATAGGTATAGCTAGAAATTGTCAATGGCTTTGAAAAGCAATCTCAAAAAGCATATGTATGACAGTGTCCTGATTCAGTATAGCTTTGTCCTATAACTTTGAAATGGAGAGCAGGTAAGAAGGATGTTTCCTCTTGTCTGTTTAATCCTATGTTTAAATGTATGCTTTAGAATTAGATGACTTGGTTTTGAGCTTTGTAATACTTATTGGCTTGTTTTCCAAAATGTAGTATGTTATCCCACTAAACCTTATTAAAAACAGAAAAGGTGCTGCACTCCTTGAATCCCAACACTAAAAAGGCCAAGACAGGCATATCCCTGTGAGTGCTAGGCTAGCTCGGTCCATATAACAAGTTCCCAGCCAGCCGGGAATATACATTGAGATCCTGTCTTGAAAGAAAGCAGTCCAACTGGATAGCCTCAGCTTAAACACCTTCCTACAAGAAAATACTGATAAGGCCAGGACCACCTTCCCTGGGGATGTGCCTTCTAGAGATAGCATTGAGCACTACTCTTTCTGCGTCTTGGTTGTGCTTGATGCTTCTGAGAATTCGTTTGGCATAGAGAAACCCCAGGGCTCCTCACCAGGGCCTGCCTTTTTCCCCTGAGCACATCTTTAAGGATGAATTTTAACAGCAGGAACCTTAAGTAGCATTGTTACCCTGCTTATTAAATGTGCCTGGTGACAGTGCCCATGGGCCATCCTGACCCTGGATGAGATGTGCCGTGCTGGTGAGAAGGGTGCTGGGCAGAGGGATGGTAGCAGTTCTGATGGTTCCACATCGTAAACAGTGTGCATCAGTCCTGGTCTCTGCTCATTTTAACTTATTTAGGAATAATAGTTTGACTTTAATCAAATTCTTAAAAAAAAAAAAAAACTGGGAAAAGTATTTGAAGGAGCTGCTTATTTACTGAAAAGAACCTTGGTTCCTCTTTGTTTTCACGTTGCTGTGATGCCCTGGTCAGTGGTCACACTCGTGGGCATGTCTGTGGTTATGTGTTTCTTCCCAAGATTCCCCAGGTACTGTTACCTCTGCCGTGCTCAAACCTAAAGTGTAAAAGTACACTTCTTTTCAAACTTATGCATATATGTCATTTCTCATATTCAGCAGAAACTTTACACATTTGTCAAGTTTTCCATGTTCTTCTGTCTTTTTTTCCATTCTGTTATGTGTTGCCATGTGTATTAAACAGTGAACATGAAAAGATGTGAAGACATGTATTAATCAATTTTTGTTCAAACAGCTGTGCTTTGAAAGGTGCACCAGAGGAAAGAGTCCAAAGCTCATCTTACGCTCGGCTTGTCCTTTGTCCCTTTGTTGTAAACTAAAGATAATGGTCTGAGCTCAAAAATCTTTCCCAGGCTTTAAGTTACGACATGGAACAGCCCTCTGGTTCTCATTTCAGTTCCTTGCTTGCTTTTAGCACCAGTCTCAGGGTGCTGCCTACCATTTTCTGCCAGGTACAGAAAGGCTGCAGCTGATTCCTTTAAAAATAGCTCTGGCTAGATTCTGCAGAGAGATTTGGCCATTATATACAATTCACTTAACAGATTTACTTTTCCAGACATGTCCATCAAGACACTGCAGATTAAAGAGCTTCCTTGCCTTATTTCTTACTGACACAAATCTATTTGTGGTTGTATATTTGTGTGTGTGTGTGTGTGTGTGTGTGTGTGTGTGTGTTGAGATAGTGCCTTGTCATTGCCCAAGCCTGGCCTTAAACTCCTCAGCTCAAATGATTTTCCTACCTCAGCCTGTTGAGTAGCTAACACCACAAGCACACACTGTGCACATGTAATCTTAAAGACACTATTTTAAAACTGTAGTCTTAAAGCAGATGCCTCTAGAGGTAGAGCCTGTTTCTTTAAGTGTTCGGAGTAGATTTCAGACCTTTAGTCAAGCTTGGTTCATACCTTCTTCTAGTAGGGCCATCTCTGGGTCCTGATGAGTAAGTAGTGTATATATCTGTGTGTTCTGTTCCCTGGTAGGAAGGAAGGGCTCCTTAGGCCTTCATCTGGCTGAACTTGATCCATCTGTTCACAGCATGGAACAAAATACCATTTTATTTATATGCCAACACCTAACAAAGTTTGTTTTTTGAGACTCCTTTATATGGCTTTGTCATAGAATCTTCTATATGCTTTTTTCTCAAAATAGAAATGATTTTTTAAAAAGATTTATTTGTTTTATTACATGAAAGTACGCTGTAGCTGTCTTCAGGTACCCCAGATGTCATTACGGATGGATGTCAGCCACCATGTCATTGCTGGGATTTGAACTCAGGATCTTTGGAAGAGGAGTCAGTGCTCTTAACTGCTGAGCCGTCTCTGTAGCCCCAATTTTTTTTCTCATTAAATTTGTCATCTTATTACTTGAAACACAGGCCTTGGTTATTGGCAGCGGCTTGCTCCTGAGGAGGCCTGTTCATTCACCCTTTCCTTGAACTCATTTGAGAAAGACTCCATTAGCACCATACCTGGTGTCACAGCTAAATGTCCCCTGAATGTAGAATGAGAGACTCGGGCCACAGCTCACTGCTCATTCATTGCTGCTCTGCTTGGGAGCATGTCCCCAGTTGGAGGGCCTGCCACACAGCCAGTGGTCTTCCTTCCTGGGCCCTGGGCAGCTTCAGTCCTTCTGCATTAGTGTTTTCTCATAACTGTGGCTTTTGGGAAGACCCGTTCTTCACAGGCTGGGGTGTTTCTCCTGACTGTCATTGTCCCAGCACAGTGCCATCAGCCAGTGTGAGCAGTACTTGAGTGGAAAGCTTGACCTGCCTAAGGGCTTTTGTGTAAGCTGACATTTAGGATATAAGGAGCCGGGACCATCTATCTCTGAGTTCTGACTTTGAAGCTCTGCTTGGTTGTAAAGTTCACAGTTGATTCTGAGCAGTGAGGCTTGAGGCCGTTGTCGCCCATAGGGTCTGCTGGGATGCTATCTGCTTTTACATTTTTCTGTTCTGTGAGGAGAGTTGCGTGGGAATTCTCTTCTTTTTCTTTACAGAGACTGCTTTTAAGAAACATCGAATTATTCTTTGTAGTCACTCATTAGGCATAGATTTTTTTTCAGACCCATGATGCTGTTGATATTTTAAATGACTATTTTAAAAGGTCTTTGAGTTTGGAGAGTTCAGGAGAGGAAACCTACCTAGGTAAGTTCCTTTAAAGCATGCTTGGCTCACCGCAGTCAGCCCTGGACAGTCCCAGTCGGATACTAGTGTGAACTTCTTGTGGCAAAACAACTTTTAATGACTTTTCCTCTATCATGGGCAAGAAAGAACACACCAGCGTTTGCCACTGCAGCACAGAAACAGCCAGCCCCCAGGATAGCCACGTAGCTCATTGCTTGGTTTGCTAACCCATTTTAGTTTTGCCTTATTAAAAATAAAATGGTGAAGATTCATTCAAGTGAATATAATAGAATTATCTAAAAGACCCATTTATCTTAATAGTCTTACAAATAAAGTCATTTCTTAGAAGCTATTCCATTGATTTCCTCTTATTTTGATACCCCTAAACACTATTTATAAAGAAGTAATGAGTCTCAAAAACCATGGTGTGTCTGTTAAATGGCAAATTATTCTTGGTAAATGTGTATTTAACAAACACTAGGAAAGGATAACCGTGTGTGTGTGTGTGTGTGTGTGTGTGTGTGTGTGTGTGTGTGTGTGTGTGTGTGTGAACATCTGTAGCTTTGCCAGCTATTTTAGATACTTGATCTAAATTTCGGCTTCAGGACACTTTAGATAATGCCAGCCTTATTTTCAGATAAGAAAGCTGAATGGAAGAGTGACTCACACCTCATCACCCAGCCTATGCAGATAAAGACTGGTCTCCTTATGCCATGCCACTATTCTGTACTTCAAGTATTTACGTAAACCAGATGTTTAAGCGGGGAAATAGTAGACAGCCCACAAAAATCCAAATAAATTTGTTATTAAGTGGAGTTGGGTGGGGGGAATCCCTTTTAAAATGCTTCACTAGTACTGGCAGACCAGAAACTTTCTGTGCAGAGCCCTACTTCATTCCTTTCTGTTATGTTCCACATTCGGTAGTGAGAACCAATCATTTGGTTCCAAGTTCTGTGACCCATTGATATCTAAAGAGTATGGTTTCCCAATGACAGCACTATAGAGAATCAGTGTTGGCAAGTCAAACAGGACTCTGTAGCTCCGCCACAGGGGCTTGGTAGAGCTGCTTGCCTTTCGAGAAACAAGCCATAGACAAGAAGAACCTTCGTTCTTGTGATTGGGGGAGGGGGTAAGTGGTAGAGATCTGGTTTATTTCCTGTTTATACATGTGATAAAGTAGTAACAAGCATTTATATAGGTAGCTCTGTGTGTGTGTGTGGGGGGGGGGGAGACGAGAGGAGAGGAGAGAGGGGAGGGATTGGTACAAAAATGGAAATACCTTAAATCTCCCAAAAGTTTTGGCCCCTGGCAAATAATAGAAATATCAGCATTAAGAGATTTCTGCTCTTAATGGTCACTCCCTCTGGCTCTCTCTTGTTTAAATGCCCCCCCATGCCCCCTTAGCATTAAATCGCACTGAACTGTCACATTTTACTTAGTTGAGCAGTTATAATCATTAGTATTCTCCTTCAGGAGAAAATATAAATGCTAGGAAATCTTATTTAGAGATACAAGCCAACTTTACGTGCAACCTTTATATTTAAACTGTTTCTAGCATTATTACAGTGATTGTCCAAACTGGATTAGACTTTTGCATTGAAATCAAAGTATGGGTAAGTCTAGCACATATAATAAAATCTTGCTATTTCTTTTGGCTACGTTATTTTTTTTTTTAAACTTGTCTGTCTCTTAGCCTGTTATGTAGAGGCCATTTCTTGAGTAAAGCGGGGTGGCCTAAAAGATAGTGTATGATTACAGAAGAAGCGAGTCACAGCACCTCAGACCGGTCTGTCTCTCACAGACCTGCTTCCATTTGGAAACCCGCCATTTTGGGAATCACTTGGTGTGTTTGGATGTGCCATGTTGGAATGATTTCTTTGGTTGACTTTTTAGTTCAGTGTTAGTTCTTTCATGTTTGTATCTATGTACATCTGTGTGTGTGGTGGCTATGGATTGAATAGATGACTTCTTATTTTATGTTTTAGGCCAAGATTGACAGACACCTAAATGTTCATGACTTGAGACTATTCTGCAGCTATAAAATTTGAACCTTTGATGTGCAAAGCAAGACCTGAAGCCCACTCCGGAAACTAAAGTGAGGCTTGCTAACCCTGTAGATTGCCTCACAAGTTGTCTGTTTACAAAGTAAGCTTTACATCCAGGGGATGAAGAACGCCACCAGCAGAAGACTTGCAAACCCTTTAATTTGATGTATTGTTTTTTAACATGTGTATGAACTGTAGAAAGATGTAAAGGAAATAAATTAGGAGAGACTACTTTGTATTGTACTGCCATTCCTAATGTATTTTTATACTTTTTGGCAGCATTAAATATTTTTATTAAATAGACTATGTTGGTTTGTGTGTGTGTGTGTGTTATCTCAGGTCAGCTTCAATTCAAATAGTGAATATTTTCTCATGGGTTTACTCAATTTTTTTTATAGCTAGAATCTGGCATTGAAATTGAAATCAGTTCAAAATATAGGTCACTTGGCTTCGGCCCTTCAGTAGCCTTCCTATCCTAAGTAATACTGGCTGGGCAAAGTCAACAACAGAAAAGTTACAACATTGCCGTTGTTAGGAAAACATCAGTCTTAGAATACCTAAAGTAGTATTGCTTTGTGATCAGCATTCAAGTCCAACAGTACTTGCAGGCTTTTAACATCGTAGATTTCCTGTGTTGGACTTTGTGCATTCCCAAGCATTTTCTTATATAAAGAAGCCAGAGGTTCCTTCCCACTTTCAGCTTCTGGCTTAGTTCCCATCTATTTGCCCAGTGAGTATTGGGTTTTAAATGTGTTTTAATCAATGATCAGATGACTGTGACACGTGGTAGCTGGAGAAACTCAAACCACACAGTATTTATACAGCAGTACTTTTAGGAAGTGTATCATCACAGTTTTACCATTTATAAGTACATCTACTCCATCCTTTAAAAAGTCTAGAGGATTTGCCTTCTGTGTCTTCTTACATGTATGCCAAGTTTATCCTTCCTAAAAAGCTTACTGCCCCCACAGAGAAGCACAGCAGGCTGCTTTCCAGGCTGAAGAATTGCCCTTTTAACCCACTCTCCTTTTGGTCCTCACCCCATTAGCATCTGACTTTTTTTTTTTTTAACCCTCACCCTCTTTTCCAGAAATGGCCCCAAAAGATCTTTACTTACACTATAGTCATATAAGAATCATGCAGCTTCTGGTAACGAGACTCCTGAAACTCCTAGGCTTCCTCCCACTCTGTTCTGTTTCTAAAGACTCCCATCTTTGGCTCTCTGGTTTTAACATACTGACTGTGAATGATCTCTTCTCTGGACAATGTAGATCATACACTGAAGTTGATCACATGCAATCCCAGGCCAGATCTTGCTTCAGAGCTACAAACCTTAAATCCACATCCCCAGCTTGGATCCTATCCTTAACCTGCACACTGACATGATCCATATTCCCTCTCTTCCATTTGCTTTGCCTCACTGTAAACTTGGAAGTCCTTCCCACTTCCTCCACTTAGGCTCTGTGCTCAGTTCACAGACTGCTAATCCTGTACTCCGACTCTTGCCTTTTGTCCCTGTCTTGGTTTAAGCTACATTGTGGTGTGTTTTGCAACAGAGACTTCCCTCCAGGTAAGATCTGTTGCATTTTTATACCAAACCTCTGCACAGCTTCCCATGGGTGTTCCAAAAGTTGGCATCCGGTATGTTTCCTCACTTCGCCATCATTGTTTGTGTGTATGTGTGGAGTAGGTGGATGCATGCACTCTTGAAGGCCTGAGGAGGACTCTGAGTGTGTCCTACTTTCTCTCTTCTGACTTCCAGGTTCAGTTCCCAGCCACCTGGTGACACCAACCTTCTTTATCTTCTGTTCCAGGTGACCCAGTGCTCTCTTCTGCCCGCTGCTGGCACTGGGCACTCCCTTGGTGCACATACATATACACATGTAAACAAAATTCTCATAACTACATCTAAAAGATCTTTTTAGTATAAAAGCCAGGTATGATGGCTCATACCTGTCATTCCAACATTCAGAGACTGAGGCAAGAGACCAAAGAGTTCAAGGCTGCTGTGGGTTTCAGAACAAAACCTTATTATTATTATTTTTTTTTAAAAAAAAGGTTAAAATTAAGATTACTTTTTTTATTAGTTTTTTTTTTTTTTTCTGAAGCAGGGTCTCTATATAGCTTTAGCTGTCCTAGAACTCACTATTGTAGACCAGACTGGCCTCACAGAGATCTGTTTTCTCTACCTCTAGAGAGTTGGGATTCAAGGCATGTGCCACCACAGGCTTTAGAATTAAAATTAATTCTAAATTTTAAATTAAGTTTAAAAATGTGAGCTATTGAAAAGAAATTGGGATCTTATTAACAGTCTGACACACACACAAAAAAAATGCTGACAGAAAAGGTTAGTTTTGCTGGGAAGGTGGGAGCCGTCCTGGATGAGACTAAGGAAGGGCTGGAAGAGACCAGGGTGACACTCTTTTAATCTCTGCTACTTGTTTAGATCCCACAGTGTTTGGCTAGTCTTGACTTACTTCATGAGGCACAATGTCCCCAACTCCATCAGTATCATCATAAATAAATGTTCCTTTTTGTTTTTTTGTTTTGAGACAAGGTTTTCTGTAGTCCAGGCTGGCATCAAACTTGCTATGTAGCTAAGGATAACCATGAATTTATGATCCTCTTGATTCTATCCCACAAGTGTTTGGCATGTGCCATCAACCCTTGGTTTTAAAATTTCTGTCTTCTGGTCAGGTGGTAGTGGCGCATGCCTTTAGTCCCAGCACGTGGGAAGCGGAGGCAGGTGCATCGCTGAGTTTGAGGCTATCCTGGGCTACAGAATGAGTTCCAGGACAGCCAGGGCTCCACAGAGAAACCCTAGAAGTATGTACCTTTGCATGAGGGCACATGACCGAAAAAGGTGACAAGGAAACCTTTTACATTTATTTTGAAAGTTTTATACTGAGAGTATATTTATTACTTATAGTTCAACAATGGGGGGTAGGAGTGGAGAATGAGAATACCCAGAAAAGGGTGTCAGATTCTCTGGGACTTGAGCAGCCTGAGCTGAATGTAATTTGACTTTGTCTTGAAGACTTCAGTGGGGTTTTGTTTATTGAGGTTCTCACTGGTTTTCTGTGGCAGGTCTCATGTAGCCCTGATTGGTCTCAAACTCTCCATGTAGTTGAAGCTGACCCTGAATTCCTGACCCTCCTGTGTCCACATCCTAAGTGCTGATGTTACAAGCTTGTGTTATCCTTTCTCTTCTCAGAGGGCAGTAAGGAAAGTTAGCTTTGAATTCTAAGCTATTCTATAACAAGCTTTAGAGGAGGTCAGAAGGTTTATCAGGTTTTAGGATTCTCCTAAAACTGAAAAGCAGTCCTGCATTGGTGGGGTAAAGCTTGCTGTCTGCATCCAGGATAACAGCTTTTGACAGACACTTTTGCCCTCTGAACTCATCTTGCCTGAGTCTACTGAGCTCAAGACACTTGTCATGCATTCATCATATGCCTGGATCAAGAAGGCAGGCCAGAACTCGGTTCTCATTCCTACCTCATCCAGGCCACTTGAGAAGCACAGATGGCTCCCCTCAGGCCATAGCTCAGAATGGCATGGAATTCACTCACTTAGACCCGCTGTCTGCAAATCTGGTTGGAGCTATTCTGAGCTCTGAAATGTCCCTCACATAGTTATTTATCATGGCCACTACATGTGAGAGCCTTCATCCAGAAAGGGTGTGGTGGGCTTGTGCTTTCCAGGCAAGCAGGGAGACCTGAGTCATGCTGTCAGACTTGGCAGCAGGAACCCTTGTTACCTATCACGCTGGACTTGATAGCTGTTTTTTGTTTGTTTTTTACACTAAGCTCTTTTAATTCCAATTCCTTTGTATTTGTTAAGATCTGCTCTGTAGCATGGAATAAAATCACTGTTAGAGGATCCACGTGTTGCTGACAAGAAGTGTATTCCTTCTGTTAAATGGAAATCTGTAGGTTATCTGTTAAGCCCATTTGATCTATCACATAGTTTAACCCCGAAGTTTCATTGATTTTGTTTGGATGATAAACCAAGAGGTTAACAGCAAGATATTGACATCATCTACTATGGTTCTATTAGGAGTAGAACCCTTCTTAGGCCCATTAGTGTTTATTATATGAAACTAGAGACCCTGATGTTCACTGCATATAACTGTTAAATTTTCTTAAGAATTGCTTAGTTTGACCAGATGGCTTCAGATGTGATTGTCTTGTGCATCTGGCCCTAGTGGCCCCTTTAAGAATTCTTAGCTGTTAGGACTTCTTGACCTATGACCTTCAGTGTTGGTTGACTCTTGGATTTCTGGAAACAGGATCAGATATTAAAAAACAAAACAAAAGCAAAAAAATAAAAACAAACAGCTGAGAAAGAGAATTGGGTTAGCAGAGTGAGAAGAGAAGGAAGGCAGTTGGTAGGAAAGACATTGTTAGGAGACCAGCAAGAGAAGCTGAGCTGAGCAGATAGGCTGGAACAGTTATAGTTTGGAAATGTTAGTACGGGGAAGCTGGGAGGAGGGGTTGTTTAAGCAGACTCAGTTGGGGACTGAGGGAGAAACGGTTGGGAAAAACCGGTTTGGAAGAGCAGTTGGGGACGAGATTAGGAAATCTCTCTCCCTTGTCCTTCTTTCACTGCTATCTAGTGTTAGGGGGTGAGACTGGAGTACAGGGGGTAAAGGGTGGGGAAATAAACAAGCCACAAAGTAGCAAAACCCAGCTACGACCCATACCTTTAATCCTAGCACTCCGGAGGCAGAGGCAGCAGAACTGAGTCTGAGGACAGCCTGATCTACACAGTGAGTTCCAGGACAGTACACACAAAACAAATTGGTTTCACAAGTAGTAGTCTTTCCCCTTCCTAGTTTTTTTTTGACTTCACTGTATTAGTTATCAGAATAACGAGATTGCTGATTTAGAAGGGATTGCAGCCTTGTAAGGGTCTGTGGACTTCTGACCTCTTAAACTCCGGTCTCTGTTCTACTAGGCTTGTGATTATTATAGCAGAAGTAGAAAGTTAATACAGTGCTGATGCAAAAAGGGATACTTTTCAGATAAAACCGCTTAGGAAATAAGGTTTATTGTACAGAATTTACATTTTTTGTATATAACAAACATAACCTCTACAACCTCTTTTCTTCGAGGTTTTACTATAGCACTTCTAACATCCCTGGGAAGCACAAATTTCTGTCCAGCACACACCCAACAGCCAGTTTTGTGATCTCTGTGGGGTGAGGGAGAAACTGAAGACAGATCAAAACAGTGCGGGAGGAAGTCCACTGCCGAAGAGCAGCCGCCAGGAGCTGGGGATCTTCCATGGCAAGGTGGCCGCCATGGGGTTGTCACTCTGAAACAAAGGAGATAGTTCAACTTTAGTCTCACCATCAAATCTCTCTTTTGGTCTCTTTTGTAGCTGGTTTTTATTATTAGGAAAACTAAAGCTACAAGTTTTTGTCTTCATATAAAATAAGTTTTACTTCAATAATGTGCCAAAATAGCTACAAATAAACTGTATTAAGTAAATAAAATTCAAGAGGAACATGGGTGGGCATGGCTGTGTACTCCTGCAGTGCCAGCCCTGGGAAGGTGGAGGCAGACAGTTACACAGTTAGTGTACAGTCGTGGTCCATAAGACTTTGTCTATTAAATACAAAGTATGTGTGTGTTGGGGGGGGGTTTAAAAGAACCAAGGTAGCTTACAGATTTGGGCTGGGGGTAGGGATTGAAACAAGAGCTCACCATATAGCTCTGGCTGTCTTAAACCACTCTGTGTAAGGCTGGCTTCAAATTCACATTAATCTGCCTACCTCTGCCTCCCAAGTGCTGTGATCAGGGCATGCAATATCACGCTTGGCCTTCGGTGCTCTGTTAAGGCCACAGGCTCATTTCTCTGGGTATATTGTCTCATGGCAGGGAATAATGATCTAGAACTTGACAAGAGCCACGCTACTGCTCACAGAGCCACGCTACTGCTCACAGAGCCACGCTACTGCTCACAGAGCCATGGCAATACTTTAATTCCCTAAAGCATTGAACTGCACTCTTTTAAGAAGTTGTTTGGGGCAGAGTATGATGGTGCATGTCTTTAATCCAGCACTGGAAGGCAGAGAGAGGAGGATCTCTCTAAATTCGAGGCCAACCTTGTCTACATAGCAAGCTCTAGAACAGCCAGGACTACATAGACCTTGTCTCAAAAACAAACCAGCCAATCAAAACTATAAAACACACAAAACAAAACAGACTGGGTGGCAGTGTCATGGGCCCACGTTTTTAATCGAAGCAATTGGTAGGCACAGGCAGGTGGATCTCTAAGTTCAATGCCAGCCTGGTCTACAGAATGAATTCTAGGACAGCGAAGGCTACACAGAGAAACTCTGTCTTGAAAAACCAAACCAAAGTCATCCCAGTCACTATGACATGTACAGAGGCACTCAGGACTCTCCTGTCTATAAACCTGCCTTAACCAAACACTGAGGTAATAAGTTAACTATTCTCACTTATTTTCAAAAGTTTGGCTCAAACTAAAGCTTATACTGAGATACGTATTTATTGAACAAACTTTCACCTCTTTAGCCTACTTTACACATAACACAAGTACTGGACACATAGTGAATCCGCACAGAGACTTACGCTAGATTAAACTTACACATGGTTTGATTATCTGAAGCCATTCATTAAGATACTCCACAAGGCTGACTGCATCTGGGATGTTGTCCCCTTCTGAAACAAATTTCAGAAGAACTGCCATTTGGATTTCTTTAGAACAGCTACAAGAAATAAAAAGAACAATTCATTGCTTTCTCCTGATACAAGATGCTTACAGTAGTAAGTTAACCTGCCTCATGCTGGACAAGAAAAGACGAAATCCTAAGATTTCTTACCTCCCATTGTCCTACATGTCTGCAGCCTGGGGAATATGTAAGGGTGTGCCTCATTCATTCTCAGGAGAAGCCAGCCTTTCTATAGCCTTAGCTATTACCACAGGAGACACACTCTGTACTACTTCAAAAGCCTACTTTGAGAGTGGTTTTCAGAAGCAAAGAGACTGAAATGAACAGTCTTGTTTAACAGGTCTTCCGGGGCAAAGATTGGTCTCAAATTTGCTACATGGCTGGAGCTGACCTTGCATTCCTGATCCTCCTGACTCCATGTTTCAAGTGCTGGGATTCCAGGTGTGAAACACCAGCTTTGCTCCACTCTTAGTAATCTAAAGTAGTGAAAGAAAACTGGGAGAGAATAAAATAATGAGAAGAAAGGTTATTCCTTATAGATAACTTGTTCTGTTTGAGATAGGGTCTCTATATACCCATCTGTCCTCATCATGTAGACCAGGCTGACCTTCAACTCATAAAGATCCTTCTGCCTCTGCTTCTGGAGTGCTGGATTAAAGGTGTGTAACACCACACCCTCACACTATTTATTGACATCTGCAAATATTATTTTTCACCATCTCCAACCTTATTCATGAATCAGTTGGAATCACACGAGCAAAACAGATGACAGGATTCATCCTCTGGCTGTCTCCCTTAGCAGATGTGTTGAGTACTGGGTTCTAATGCTTCTCATTTGTAAGGAGAACCACGTGCCCTACCCCCATGGACACAGAGGCACACACTGCAATCCTAGCACAATGGAGACTGAATCAGGAAGACTGATGAGCTAGGGTCAGCCTGGGCTATGTGAGATCTGACTCAGAAACAAAAGAAAAAGCACCAGACAGAGAGGCAGAGACTGACAGACTGACCAAACAAGAAGCCTGGCCTTGGGAAATTTCATCCTGCAAGTGTGGTTGAGAATTCAGAGGCCTGAGCCCACAGCTAGACTCACAATCATATTTCTGATTTTTTGCTTGCATTTCACGTCACCTTAGCCTCCCGGCTTATCTCTCCTCCCTCAACTGTGCAGATGCAAGACTGTTTATCCTGTCCCTGCTGTGCTGCAGTCCAGATGGTAGCTGCCAACAGAAAGTTAGGGCAATTACAGGGCATTTTCAGAGATGACCGACAAGTGTCACCTGTTGGACATTATTTAAAAGCAGTTATTTATGTCAAATTTCCATTTTTTTCATTTAATAAGAGGGCAGTATATCTGCTATGGGTGTCTGACTTGTGAAGAAGCAAGAGTGGAGGGCACAAGGAGCGCTCTGCCCCCGCACAGAAGGCATCAGTATGCAAGAGAGGTGAACCGAGAGCAGACTCTGCCAACTAGAGGTGAGGACAAGAAAAGAGAACAAGAGCAGGAGGGAGGCACCCTTCACGGAGCTGTCAAACTGAACTGCCAAAGTTTACTGGGGTCTAGAGAGCAGAGCAGATGGAGGACCCGGAAGGAGTCAGGTGAGGAGACTGGAAGCTCTTGGATGTCCTGTTAAGGAGCAGGAATCAAGTGCTGGATAAAATCAGATGGATTTCATCTGGAGACAGTTGGCACCCACTACCTGCTGATACTGTGTGGGGAGAGCTGAGCTGGTCAGGACAGTGGGTTAAAAGACCATAAGCAGATGCTGCGGAATGAATTGCTCCTTCCCACAATTCATCATGCTGTAACTGAAGCAGGAGAAAGGGTTTTTACTGGGTAACTTAGGCTCATAGAGGTCATAAAAGAGGAGTCCTAATTAAGGCAGATCATGGCTATGCATCAAGAGAACTTTTCTCAGCTATCTACAAGAACAGGAATCTAGTTACTCCACAACTGTGAGAAGAAATGGTTCTATTGTCCTGGGCTATCTGGGCCATCGTACATTGCCAGAGAACTCTCAGCTGTCTGATAGAAGTATCTAGGCTACAAAGAAGACAGGCCAAATGAGGCACAAGGATAACCCAAAGCTGCTGATGAGCCAGGCAGACCAGAGAACATGTAGACCACAGGGCCTCCAGGCTCTGGTCAGACAATGGCTGAGTGGGTGACAGACAAAGAAGCAACAGCTGAAAGAAATGCCCTAGGGGCTAGAGAGAGGGCTCATCAATTAAGAGCACGGACTACTGTTCCAAAGGTCCTGAGTTCAAATCCCAGCAATCACATAGTGGCTCACAACCATCTGTAATGAGATCAGATGCCCTCTTCTGGTGTCTGAAGACAGCTACAAGGTACTTACATATAACAATAAATAAATCTTTGGGTCTGAGTGGTCAAAGGTAACTGGAGCAAGCAGGGCCAACCTGAGGAAGCAGAGGTTCTAAATCCAATTCCCAGCAACCAAATGAATGCTCACAATCATCTGTACAGCTACAGTATACTATTCATATACATAAAATAAATAAATCTTAAAACAAAAAACAAAAAAAAGAAATGTCCTAGGAATAGAGTATGTTCTCAGGAAGGAGAGAAAGCTAGGCTAATACGTAAGTATAGTCAGGTACACACACACACACACACACACACACACACACACACACTCTTCCAGAAAAATAAACTGAAATGTTCAAACAGTATTTTGGAGACAAATCTTAAATATTTTTCGAAATAGAAAACAGGAGGGGCTAGGGAATGTGGCTCAGTGGTAAAGTTCTTGCAGAGGACCTGGGTTAAATCCCTACTTCAGGGAAGGGGGGGCAAAACCATAAAAATCCATAAATAACAAGAAGTTTAATGTTTTGATCAAAACTAAACTCTAATGTGCCACTGACTGTGGGGATTAGCCTGCCAGTGCACAAACTAAAAGAGCTCAAAGTACAGCGTCTGGGGTGAGAGACCATGACTGAATTCTGGCTCCGATATTTATTATTTGTACAGCTTTTAGCAAGTCATTTAGGCTTCCAGTTCTTTAACTGTTTCACTTACGTGGTTAACAAAAGTTTATGTATCTACCGTGAATCAGGCATAAGCAGCCCAGCTGAGTGTCAAGCATCATCAGTAGTGTCCATGTTGCTATTATTTACATTACAATATTAGCAACGATGACTCCACCAGGGTCTATAAAAGCGACCAAGCTGAAGGTCCACTGATTTCTAAGACAGTCCCACAATGTAGCCCTGACTAGCTTAGAACTGTCAATCCTCCTGCCCCAGCCTCCAAAATGTGGGACTTGTAGACATGTGACACTCTGCCCAGTGGGACAGATTTATTAAAATGTCTCTGAACGATAGCAGAACAGGTGTATTTGTCTCTGGCTAGCTCTGGCTTACGTACGTCTGTTTTTGAGGAAGCACAGAGACGGTGCTCATTGTGATCTCTCTTCATAGAAGTGTAGAGGAGGACACATGGTATGGCCAACAGAAGCCTCCTGTAAGCAGCGTCTTCCCTTCATAGCCACGGCTCTGAGATCCATGAACTTAACCAGGCACATGATGGAGGAAGGGAAAGAGGGATGCAAGCATATGGCCAAGAGCACTGTCTACACTGCAGCACCAGGAGCCTCATACCAGACATGGCATGCACGGAAACATCAATGTGCAAGAAGACAGGCTGAGAGAAAGAGGGCAGTGCTCTAGTTCTCACCTTTCCTTTCCTTTACACTTTGTTTATTATTCATAGACAAGTCAAAAGCAACTATATACACATCTAAAACAGTTATAAAGTCATGTTAGTGTGCATGCAGGACACTATCTTTATAAAAAAGGACATTTTGTCTTTATTAGCAGGACACTAATAAAGACAAACTGTGTTGACAGTGTGATGGAGGGACGCAGTGCAGTTGATGTTAGTGTTAAGTTTCAATTAGATAACTTGGAAGTACATGTGTAATTGCCAGGGGATCACGAAGGCTCTCCACAGAAAGCCCAGAAGTCTATTTCAGAGGTAGAGTCCAAGCATGCATGAACTCATGCATGATGCCTGAATTCAGTCCTTTGAACAGCAAACAAGTATAAAACACAAAGGGAAAAGAGAAAAGAATCAGAATGTCCCACTACAAAACATCAACTACCATAAAAGATGACAAAAACAAAAGCTGTAAAACTTGCAGAAAACAAATGGCAAAGTACAAGTCTTTTCTCCTCAGTAACTGTTTAATAAAGGATTAAAGACTATCCAAAGGACAGAGATTATAAATCAGGGTGACAGTACATGCTTTAGTGCATGCACTTTGAGGGGACGGCAGGGGGATCTTGAGTTGGGCTATAACAGTAAGCGGAAGGCCAGCCTGGAGAACAAGCAAATAGGAGGGGGAAGGAGGAAAGCAAGCATGGCGACCTGCAATCCTGGCCAGCACTTGGGAAGCAGGAGGATCGGGGATCAGGCCGGCCTGGGCTTCACGAGACTCTGTATGAATCAACAGTGAGAAACAAACTGAGAAACTCACCTTTCGTCATAGAGTGTTTTTGTGATTCCACCTCCAGGAATGCGAATACAAAACTCAGAATCACTCATCTCAGGGATGCACCGAGTCTTTTCCATTTCTAGCCAGTTTAGGCTCTTTATTTTATTTTGAACACTCTTTTGCAAACAAGGTGTAAGCAGATATCGGAAGGGAGTACTAGAAAAATCATATTATGTTTTTAAAAAATTACAAATACCAGAGAAACCCTGTCTTAAAAAACAAAAGTCAAATCTTAGGGTAATAATGAGAGCAATCCATATCATATTTTATGAAATCTGTAATAAAATATAAAAGCTTCTATTTCTAATAAATTTTGCCTCATTTAATATTTAAGAACTCACTCTAGGGAATCATGTTAGAGTGTTTGCCTGGAGTGTGCAAGGCCCTGGGTTTGACCTCCCGCACAACCACCCCACACCCTCCATACATAATATATCTGTACCACCTCCGCTTGATCTACAGCATGTGTATGCCTCTCTACCATGTACAAACATGACCCCACTGACACACTAGGATACTACAAGGATTTCTACAAATACAAATGTTTGCACATAGGGAAATAAGTAAAGTTGGCTTACTCTTCCAAGCACTTCTATTTAATGTGGGGCTGAGAGTAGTGTGCTCAGCCTCAGAGAGCTTGCTGTGCACAAGGCTCTGGTCTGATCCTCGCGCCATAAGAAGTTCTCTTCCTTCTGCTCAGCTCTACTGGGCTCAGGAGCTAAGCCTACCCACCTACTCTCCTCTCGCCTTTCTTTTACCTTCTTCATTCTAAATTCTAGGTAGGAAAGGATATACTGCTCTTTAATATACCGGACTTTAAATTTTAGAAAACAAATGACCACTGTACAAAGGCAAGGCCATACCTGCGCAGCTGGACATCGTTCCGGTGATAGGAGTGACTGCTTGAGAGAACAACGATCCGGGCACAGCCGCTGCTCTCCACCCAGGCCAGCAGCTTCTCACAGAATGACTTAGATTTATACTTCATATGCCATTAAGATAGCAGAAAGAAAATATGAATTGAGATCTCAGAGTGTCAAGATAACCTATGTAATGCTTTCCCTACCAACCTCACACGACAATGAATGATATGATTTACTAAAACTGAAATGATCAGTACTGTCAAATCCACTTACTTTGTTTTAATAAATCTTTACAATCATAAAATAAATTGTGAAGAATGTAGATTTCTGTCCCTTCTCTCTTGGACTTAACCAACTACATAGTCATCTACAAGGTATTCTTATTATACAGTTCACTGTACTATGATCACAAGGAACTAATCAGATGGACACAGAGTAATGATTATCTGCCTTTGATTCCTCAAAGGAATCAATATTGAGAAGAATGGAAAGAGGAGGGAATGGTAATGACGCCGACTGCAGGATGAAACTGCAAAATGGAGCACATCAGCCTTGACTACTTCTAGAACTGAAAAGCTTGTCAGAAATAACTGAGGAGCACTAAATACATCGGATGACATTCCAAGTCTGTAATAATGTTGTCAGGGTTGCGAATGGTGTTGTGGCTATGGCTGTCCTTGTCTAACAGAAGCGCCTCTTCCCAGGACTGGATGGAATGCTGAGCTTCATCTCATCACGTGCTAGGCAAGTACTCTACCGCTCAGCCAAAGTCCCAGCCCCGTCCTTGTTCCTCAAAGCCTTGGGAACGTTTAAGGATAAAATATACTAGACAAGTGAGCTTGTCCAGCAGCTCAAGGCCCTGGGACTAATCTCTAATGCTGAATACAACAACAGCAACAAAATCAAAACAACACACACACCAAACATACAAATATAAATGCACTACTGTGGAAAAAGAAAACAGCATTAGTGACACAGTGGTGTACTTAAATCACACAGTGTCACACACAGAGAGAACAAGCACACCATTGTGAGGTCCGGATGAACCTCACACAGAGTGCTGAGGAAAGGAAGCCAGCCAGCCAGAAACATCCACTCGGGAGTCAGTCTACCTCATGATGATTGTCATATCACCATGTGTCCTGGGGTGGTCAGTAATATTCTGTTTCATGACTTGGAAGAATCTTACTTGTACTTGTTGCCACATATATTTAGGTAAAATAAATTAAAAAGTACTATACAGTTTTATACTTTTCTTCTATACTCATAACAGGGCACAAGAGCACACACCAGAGAGGTCATAACTCTATATGACTCTATATAACTCTAGCTATATAAGACTCTGGTTTCAAATAACAAAAACAAGAACCTTCTGAATTTCTAACTCCCTGAACAGATAGTGTCTGAGGACCACCACAGGCGCCAGTGTTCCTAGGGCTGGACATGCAGAGCAGCTACCAGCAGAACCCCTACTCATGGCCATGGTCCTATGCACTCACTCTGTGCGGCTACAGAGAATGGACAGACGGGGCTAGAGACTATTTTATCAGACAGCCAGGCAGAGTCTCCCAGGCCCTGGTAAAGGACTGTGCTGTCATTCATTTTGAGATGGGAAGCCTGAGGGTTTCAAGGGAGGTTAGACCATCACTGGTATTGCTGTTGGAAGGGGCAGAGTGATGACAGGACTTTCATGTGACTGGGCAGTGGTGGTTAGAGCTTTTCTGAATTTTCAAGACAGGGTTTCTCTGTGTAGCCCTGCTGTCCTAGAACTTGCTTTATTAGACCAAGTTGGCCTCCAGTTCAGAGATCCACCTGACTCTGCCTCCTGAGTGCTGGGATTAAAGGTGTGGGCCACCAATGCCTGGCTTAGAACATGTTTTGATAAATGACACATCTGAAATTTTTTCTGCAGAGTTACCTGCAGAGAACATGTTAAAACTCGTGAATAATCCACCATTCCTTTCAGTATAAAAATGAAATGATAGTAACACACCTGAAATATGAAATTCTTTATTAAATCAAGCCCTTTCCTAAGTGTATAAAACAATATGAAAGAAATAATGCTTTAGTCTTGATTCTTAATGCTAACGACTGTGTTCTGTCACCATACATTAATGAACTTAAAAAAGTAAGCATACTAACCTTAATAAAGATGGACCTTAACTGAAGCACCACTAACTTCCTTGATGGTAAGGAATACACTACAAAGAGAAGGAGAGAAGGAAATCACAGGATAGAATACAGTGAACAAGTTGCTAAGTTGAAATTATTAATATGACAAATACTATTTAAGTTATAAGAGCTTTTGCACTTAAATGTTTTCAACAATAAAAACATAGGCTTCAGGGCTGGTGTTCAAGTGTGAAGATCAATCTTGTTTAAGTGACTATATCTGGAATCAACTCAAACCCAAGCAGCTAGGCACACCTGTGAGGGATTTTCTTAACTGGTTGGTTTGAGGTGGGAAGATGCTTCCTTCTGGTGCAGCCCATATAAGAGGACACAGAAGAAGGAAGCTTTTGTTTTTTGCCTGCTTGCCCTCACACTGGCAAGTTCATCAGTCCTGTTGCTGAGGCATTCCTTTGCTGATATTAGAGCATCTAGCTTCATGGACTAAACAACTCCTGAATTCTTGGCCTTTTGAGACAGCCATTGTTGGAGCAGCTAGAACATAGCCTGTCAGCCACTCTAATATATCATGCATATCTTCATTCTGTCAGTTCTGTTGATCTAGAGAACCATGACTATTATGCTATGTATTTATACTCATGGTGGATGTGGGGGCTCACCTGTAATTCCACCTCTCAGAAAGTGAAGACTAGAGATCTCTGGAGCAAGCTAGCTTAGCCAGACTAGCTGTATCATTGGACTCTGGGTTTACCTGACTCTGCCTCAATGAATAAAGTGCAGAGTGTTCAAGGAAGACTTCCCGATGTCAACGTCCAGCCTCCCACACATGTGTACACTTTCCACAACAAATGTGTGAACACACAAGCATATACACACACAAGGAAAAGCATCAAAAGCTCTATGCCCTTTCCAATTGCTGTCCTGTATCTCCTTCCTTTAGGGCTTTTTTACCCCCAAAGATTATTTTATGTATATGAGCACACTGTAGATGTTTACAGACACACCACAAGAGGGCATCGGATCCCACTACATATGGTTGTGAGCCACCATGTGGTTGCTGGGAACTGAACTCAGGACCTCTGGAAGAACAGTCGGTGCTCTTAACCCCTGAGCCATCTCTCCAGCCTGAGGGCTTGTTTTATTTTGTTGTTTTAAAACGAGTCCATAAAATGCATCCAGGTTAGTCTGTTCAAGCAATCATCCTGTTTCAAGTCTACTGTGCAGCTGGACTGTAAGAATGTGCCACCATGTCTGAATTATAGAATCTTTTTAATTTTTTAAGTTTTAAAAACTTGCTGGTGTATAACTAAGTTATACACACACCCTTAAGGGCAGTGCCCATGGAGTCCAGAAGATGTCTGATCCTCTAGGGCTGGAGTTACAGCCTGATGTGGTGATGGGAGCTAAACTCAGGTCCTCTGGAAGAGCAGCAAGTATTCTTAATCCTGAGTCATCTCTCCAGCCCCACTGTGGCTTTAAGTTAGCACAAAGTAGCACATAGCATTTTATACATAGTGTCACTGTGCTTTGTCCCTGAGAGTTTATTCCCAGTTTAAAAGAACTCACACTGGACACAATTATTCACACCTGTAATTCCAGTATTCGGGAGGCAGAGGCAGGAGGGCCACAAGTTCCAGAAAAGCCTGTGCTATACAGTGAGACCCCATCTCAAATAACTAAATACTCTATCGTAGGAAAAAATGTCATAGACATACCTTCAGTATTTATACTGAGTTCATTTGAATTTTCTTCTTCAGTTGCATATGGATTGTTTCCAACCATTGGTACCAGGCAATCAGTATAGAAATAACCAATCTTATACATGTTCAGTGTAGAAATAATCAAATCTATTGCAAGCTGGCCAACATTTCCAACGGATACTGCTGGCTGAAATTAAAAAGATATGCTCTATGAATCACCAAAATTAGCAGCATTGTTAAGTTTAGATAGCAAAAGTACTGACTGCTTATGCTCAGGCACACAGCAAGACACTGATTGTTTTACAAAATAAAACAAAACTTTCTGCCCTTGTGGAGTTTCCATTCTAGCAAGGAAGTGGTTCATCTGTGATAAACAGTCAAACAGACTGTCGTGAAAAAATATAGTATATGCATGAATACCACTCTTAAGTAGTATGATGAAGGAAAGGCTGACTGTAGGTGACAAATGGTTACATACTTGAAAAAGGCAGAGTGGAGAGCCTTTTGAAATAGTTGAAAATAGTACTTTAAAAAAAAAAGATTTATTTATTTATTTAGTGTATATGAATACACTGTAGATGTTTACAGACACACCACAAGAGGGCATTGGATCTTATTACAGATGGTTGTGAAATACCATGTGGTTGCTGGGAATTGAACTCAGGACCTCTGGACGAGCAGTCAGTGCTCTTAACCACTAAGCCATTTCTCCAGCCCAAAAATACTATTTTCCAAGTAATACAAAGCAGTGGAAGGGCCCTGAGGTATGAACAGCCAACAAACCTTGATGGTCTTTCAGTTTACTTGTTATACTATCTACTCCAGAGGTTGGAGCGACTGTTTGCCCACATTAGAGACACACACACACACACACTCACTCATATGCAGTTCCATGGCTTCAAAGTGCCAAATGTCTTACCTATAACCCACAAAGGCATTTAGAGCGCCAGTCTACTGGACACACCACAAGGTTAGGGAACAGGTCACTCACATCCAGCATGTACAAAGCTAAATTTCTGCCTGAAACTTGTACTATTTTGTATTTCACTAAAGAGCTATATTATTTGTTGGCTTAAAACAGAAATTTTGTTTCTTGTCTTTTACTAGTTATATCCAATATATAAATATATAAATAACTGAATTAATTTACCACCAAAATATCTTTTTGTGCAGCACAAGCGCATGCGTGCGAATGCAGCCGCATGGTGTGTGCACAGGTGCTTGTCTGGAGCCTCGGGAACAATGCTGGGTCTGGGCACCTTGCTTCACTACTGTCTTATTTCCTTCAGACAGGATCTCTTACTGAAGCCAGAACTAGTGACCAGGAGGGCCCAGTGAACCTCCTGTCTCTGCCCTCCATGTGCCAGTGACACCAGACCCTCAAGCTTGGGTTACAAGATCTCTCACTGAGTCATCTCCTGAAGCTCTGGTTTTTTGTTTTGTTTTTGAATATAGTCTATGTATGTGTCCCAAGGCAAGAAACACAACTGCCATCCAGCTTCAGCCAATGGCTCCTCATTGTCAGCCTTTCTGGACATCAGTCTTCCCTGAGCACTTGCCCATGATTCACAGGTATTTCCTACCACACTCCTTGGTTACTTCCCATAATTCCCTTAAGGATTTTGCTACTTTGAGGTAGGAATCTCGGTCTCATCCCACCAGCATGTAAGATACTTCAGTATTTCTTTTTCTTTTTTTTTAATTACATTTATTTTATTTTTAAGACAGGGTTTCTCTGTGTTGCCTTGGCTTTTCTGGAACTCACTCTGTAGATCAAATTAGCTTTGAATTCACAGAGACCTGCCTTTTTCTGGTAAGATTAAACATCTGCGCTACCAACACCACCTGAATTGTACTTTTATTCTTTTAAAAAAAAATTGTACTTTTAACATTGCATAGTACCCAGACTTCTCAGAAGTCTACAGAACTAAAATTCTCTAACAGTTGTCCGCTACCGTGTAAAAATAAACTTTACCTCTGAATTAATCCATGAACACATATGCCCTACCTCTGTGGTTCCCAACCTTCCTAACACAGTTCATAGTAACCCACAACCATGAAATTATTTTTGTTTCTATTTCATTCCTGTAATTCTGCTACTGTTATGAATGGTAATGTAATATTTGATGTTTCCAATGGTCACCTTGTGATGGGGTCGAAACCCATAGGTTGAGAACCTCTGCTCTACCACCTCCTCTCCGTTCATTTGACCACCCTGCCCCCACCAGAGCATTTTTCACCATTTCACTAATAACTACTTAACCACTGACCATCCATGTGTCAAACACCTAAATGAACACTTTATGCTTTACTTGTTTGATACTTGAATAAGAGATATCCCCCCTTTTATATTACTTTAAACAATACATTCTCCTCTGCTGCCTTGTAGGTCACAAGGCTTCAAGCCTATTCTCACTACAAGTCATTCTAAATTTGCAGTATTCCAGGAATATGTGCCTCTATTTTAGATATCTATTTTTTTTAGACTCTTAAGCCCATGTTTTTGGTCACTAATTTTCCTAAAAGATCAAAAGCCCTTGTGTTTCTGTCAACTTTTTAAATTTTAAAGATATTTTAAAATGATGTGTCTGTCTCTGAGTACATGCATATGGGAGTGCAAATACCCTCGTTGGCCAGAAGGGGGTGCCAGGGACCCTGGAGCTGTGAGTCTTTAAGAATTCCATCCCCTGTAAGCCATACAGGCTCTAAATCCTGAGCCATTTCTTTAGCTTCTTCCCCTCAGGTTTATTGTTCTTGTTGATTTGCTTATTTATTGGGAAAGGTCTCCTTCAGGCTGGCCCGTAGATGCCTTCCAACCTCACGATTGAAGTGCTGGGAATACAGGCTTGCTCACACCACTCCCAGCCTTCCTCAGGTCCATGATTTTAAGTCTTTCTTTTTTTTCAAACTCTGTCTTATTTATTGCTCTTACTGATATACACGTGTTTCTAGCTACACTGTAAACTTTGATGACAAGCACCTCGGGATGACTTAACAAGGATAATTCCACAACTGCCTGTTTGGATACGATCAGCTCTCTAATGCAACTGATGGCCTAGATCAATACGGACCCAAACTACATAAAAACACTTTGACGGATAAAACAGGGACTCCCCGGTGCGACTTATATGCAATGTATCTGCAATCTACAAACATTACAGCTGACAGGCAACGGAGTTTCAGCTAGCAGACAGGCCTCGATAGCACTGACAAAGGTGCTAATTGGACAGCCGCCTCTAGGGATAACCACCTCCAGGTTTGTTTTCAGGCTTAGAGCCAGAAGCAAAACATGTGCCCGGCTCTAAAGCCAGGTGGCGCTTCCCAGGTCGGGGTGGCGAAAAGTGTCAACTCAAGTAGAGACTCACCATCAGGAGTGTGAAGTTCGTTAGGTCGGGGACTGACTCCCCGCAGGGAATGAACATGACTGCGGTGGGCGTGTGAGAAGTTCCGAGCGCCGGCCGGGACAGCGAGGCCACCTCCTTGGGACAGAAGGCGGAACTCGCGATCCACCGGGGTCCTTCGGGTCCTTCGGGTCCGGCAGGCGTCCAGCGCGCTGCCTGCGCCCAGCGCCGGACGAAGCTCGAGCGCGCGGCGGGTGGCGCTCCCCGGGGGCGTAGGTCAAGGACTGGCGACGGAGGACGTGGAGACCGCGCATGCGGGATCCACGAGGAGGCGGCGCGGTGGACAGCGTCGATCAGGCAGCTCGCAGGTCAGCCCCGGCGCCTGTCAGTCCGCACCGTTTGAAGACAGTTAGTTGTGGCGCCGCGGCTGCCGGGTTCCCGCCCTGCCAGTCTGACGCGGCCGCTGCGCTTTGTGCTCCGCCTGCCACTGATGCTGCGCGGCCCGGACGACGGGCTCCGCCGCCGCTGCTGCACCGTGTGAGGTGGAGAGTAGCGGCCGTGAGGCGCCAGCGCCGGCATGTCGCTGCCTCCGGAGAAAGCCTCGGAGCTGAAGCAGCTCATCCACCAGCAGCTGAGCAAGGTGAGGAGCTCGGGCGGACCGGCCCGGAGCCCGAGCTGTGGAGCGGGCGCGGGCCGGCAAGCTTCGGTCGGGTGTGAGACCCGAGGGAGCGCTGAAGGCTCTGCAGCCAGTGTGGAGAACCGGAGGCGGTCCCGGCGCTTTCCAGGTGTCCGTGTACAAGTAGCCCTAGGCTAGATGTTTAGGGTTACTTTCCGCCAGGAACCCCGGTTGCAGTAGAAAGTTATGGGAGACGGGGCGCTCAAATGACTGACAAGGAATGCGTTTACCCCACTCGGGGCTTCCAGGAGACTTGGCAGCAGCACTCAACTGCTGGCTGTAAGCTGAAGTAATAAAGCCTCTTTATGGTGTGTTGGTGCGCCAGGGCTTGGGCCAGAGTCTCTGGCTTTTGTCAAATCCTCAAAACAGTCTCGCTTTTCCATCGCATGGGCAAGGAAATAGACGGACTAATTAGAGTTGCAAGTTGAATAAGCGAGAAAGCTGAAATTGCCTCCTTCCAGGTCTGTGTTCTGTTGATTATTCCCCACCCCACCCCCAAATAATTGCTTCCATTGACTTATTTGCGGGTAACCAGCAATAAAGGTTGATAACCAACCAGCTCAGATTGCTTCTAGTATGTTGCTCAAGAGTTTCACGTCTTAAAGAGCTCCATTTTATTGGCATTGGGCATTTGCCATTAGTTTTAGAAGCCTAAAACTCTACAAGTGGTATTTATCTACTTTATGTTATAAGTTGTTTTTGTGTGTTTTGTTTTGTTTGAGACAGGGTTTCTTTGTGTAGTTTTTCTGGCTGGCCTGGAAATCTATATAGAGCAGGCTGGCCTGGAACTCAAGATATCGGCCGCCCTCTGCCTCTCAGGTGCTAGGAATAGAGGCATGCACCATCACCACCAGGCATCATTTTGTAAACTGTAATGTGGGTTTTCTCCATAGATGGATGTCCATGGCAGAATAAGAGAAATTCTTGCAGAGACTATACGAGAAGAATTAGCACCTGATCAACAACATTTATCAACAGAAGATCTGATCAAAGCTCTCAGACGTCGAGGAATCATCGATGATGTAATGAAAGAACTTAATTTTGTAACTGTAAGTAATTTTCTAAGTAAACAAATTGAAAGTGTGAATACTTGCCTGTGTCTAACAGTTTCCTGGGTCTATACTTGTGGCTTCTCTTAAAACCACCATAAGTTCATTCTGTCTCTTAATAGCCATTTTTCTTAATTTTAAGAAGACTTTAAGAAGACTTTATGTGTACAGCTGTTTTGCCTACATGTAGGTGTGGTGCCCACAGTGTTCAGAGAGGGTTGTGGTCCTCTGGAACTGGAATGAGCCACCATCACTACCTTGGAGGAATAGATCTCAGGTCCTCTGGAAGAGCAGCAAGGGATCTAAACTGCTGAGTCATCTCTGCTGCTGCTGCCCCTGTAATGGTCTAACTTCTGGTGCTTTTGTGTTTTCAGACAGGCTTTCTCTGGCCTGAAACTCATTTTATAGACCAAGGATGGCCTCAAATTCACAGAGATCGCCTGTTGTCTGCCTCCCGAGCGCTGGAACTAAGGGCATGCATTCATTGTCACTGCCTGGTTCCTTTTCTGAGGTTGGCCCCACCATGAGTTGGCAAATAGAGCTCTTGAGATAGGAGTTGTTAGACACTATATTTCTTTTTCTGACATGACAGAAACTTCTGCTATTCTGTAGATCTCTAATTTATTTAGGTAAGGTCTGTTTTAAAACAAATACACTCACCAAATTCCGTAAGAAAAGGGCTGGCTACATTAAAACCCCTCATTTCTCTGTACAAAAAGGTCAGTCAGTAATGGGATGTCTCCCAGTGCATTTAGTAAATAGGCCTTATTTTGAAAATGAGGCAATAATGAAAAACTGTGACCTCAATACAGGAGTAATATTCTACTAAAAATAGGATGGACTTCATAATACTCTAGAGAATTGGGTATGTTAATACACGAGCCTTTTTTGGGTTTTGAGGTTTCCAAACCCAAAACTGACCTATTAACAGCTTCTGCTGCATAAATGTTACTTTTTAAAAATCAGTTCATGGCGGGTTGAAGAGATGGCTCAGTGGTTAAGAGCACTGCCCTTCCAGAGGTCCTGAGTTCAATTCCCAGCAACCACCTCTTGACTCACAATCATCTGTAATGGGATCTGATGCCTTCTGTTGGGTCTAAAGGGAGTGACAGAAATACTGTATGATCCTGGCTGGCTGGCCTATATATATATATGTATGTATGTATATATATATATATATATATATATCACTGTGCCAAGGCTAGCCTTAAACTCACAGATCCACCTGCCCTTTCCTCCCAAATGCTGGATGTACAGGGTTTAAAGGAAGTTTGGCCTAATGTAAGGTATCAATTTGTTTTTTAAAGCCAGGCTTGGCATCTCATGCCTTTTGTCCTGGCACTCAGGAGGCAGAGATAGGCAGAGCTCTCTGAGTGCAAGGCCACCCTTGTCTACATGCAGTTAGCCCTTAGTGGATGGCAAGACATAAAGACAGTTTAATCTCTTCATATTAGACTTTTACCAGTTAGATCTCTTTGATATAAGGAATCTTTTCATTTTAATTGGGCTAGAAAAACAAAGGCTTTGGTTTGGTTTTGTCTTTATCTTTTGACTTTGGAGGCAGCATGACCTAATCCCTTCCTAGGGTGGAAGGCTTTTGAAAGCCTTTACCTATAGTGTTCTCTTCTATCAATGCAAGTTTCTTAGCTAGAACTTTTTCTAACATTTTCTAATTTGTAATTTTTTTCCCTACTTTTCCAGGATAGTGTTGATCAAGAACTCCCTTCTTCTCCAAAGCAAACCGTTGGTTTTGATAAACAGTCAACATTAAAAAAAAGTATGTATATACTTAATATATTTTCAACATAAACTTAGTTGTGCTTGGTAATGGACATATGGTATATTTGGCATTTGATAAATATTTCAAGTGTTTCTTTTTAAAGCGAAGTACTTAAAAGTTGTCATTGTAACCAACGTAACGTAAAACTTTGATGTTGCTTTGTATTAGATATATGAGATTTACTATCTGATATTTTTGGTCAAAAAACCAGGAGCACTGATTTCTTATGTTTTAATGACATATTTTATAAAAACTGTAAGAGCAGATTTGGTGTTCACATCTTTAATCCTAGTGCCCCAGAGGCAGTGTAGGTGGATCTCTGTGAATTCAAGGTGAGCCTGGACTCCATAGTAAAGTTCTAGGACAGCCAGGGATTCACAGAGAAACCCTTTCTCAAAAACATAAAATAAAATAAACCAGAATCTTTGCTTTTTTAGTGGTCAAATGCTTATTTGATAAATGCAGTTACTAACTTGGTACTTACTGGCTAAGTTGGCTTGAAGAGGTAATTATATACTTTATAAACAGCTAAAAAGCAAAGGTACTCCTGGCCTTTAATTCCCCAGAAAAGAGTACCTTTTTAAATATTTTCCCTTCCCTCACACAAGTGGTTCTGCTCCATAGTGAAGTTGTTGATTATTTTTTTTTATCCTTGTCCTTATCTGTCAAGCTTTTTGTAATGTCTGGATGACATATGTTCAGTTACTCGGCAGTCTCCTCATATGTTGCTACACTTTACAGCTAATATTGATCCAACACGGAGGTATCTTTACCTTCAGGTTTTGGGTGGAAAAGCTTTCTTGGAACATCTGCAAGAACCTGAGCCTTTGCCGGGACAAATCTGTTCAACTTTCACTTTGTGTTTACATTATCGGAACCAACGTTTTCGCTCAAAACCTGTACCCTGCGCTTGCGAGCCAGACTTCCATGATGGCTTTTTGCTTGAAGTTCACAGAGAAAATTTAGGTAAGAAACAATAGTGGTGTCTAATTAAATGCGTTTGCTTTTCATTGTAGACCAACTTCTGTTAGAGGGATTGTAACCCCTGGCCTGGTGGCTTAGTTTATAATCCCAGCCTCAGGGCACAGTCCCCCCCCCCCATTCTATTTTTTATTTAAATGAGCTCTTTTCTGCTTCTTCCTTTATTTACTAATTTTCTCTCACTTCTTTTTGCTGTATTGATTGATTGATGGTCTTTGTAGGTAAGTGCTTATGCTTCTCGTGTGCGCAGGCTGTGTGCCTTCAAGTGCTAGAGTTGCAAGCGTGCGCCTCCACACCTAGTTTTATAATGTAAAAGTCTAAGTTTGAGTCTGGTTGTAGTGGGTCATGCTTATAATATTAACACCTAGGGAGTTCAGTCAGGAGAGGGGAGTCAAGGCAGGAGGATTGCAAATTGGAGGCCAGCCTAGACTACAAAGGGAGGCCATGTCTCAAAAACACAAAACAAAAAAGTTTATATAGTAAAAACTGTAAAGCAATCAAAATTGCAGAAGTGGCCTAAATAATTTAAATGCCTTTAAAAGATGCTTCAAACTTTTTTTTTTTAACCCTTTTCCTTTATTTTCTTGAGATATAGTCACATGTAGCACAGGCTTCCCTTGACTCAGTGTATGGCCAAGGATGACCTTAAGTTTCTGAGACCATGGCCCACACCCATGCATCTAGTGCACGAATCTTAGGCGTGTGCCAGCACGTGAGTGCACATCTGCAGCTGCAATAATAGGTAGGATGCCACAATCACCCAGCATTTCTGTGGGTTCTGTAGGTCTGAACTCTGATCCTTGTAACTGTGGCACATATTTTAACCACCAAGCCATCTCTTCTGCCCTGGGTCTTTCAGTTTTATATAGACAATACTGTGATCATTTCTGGAGTTGAATTCCGAATGCAATTTGAGGATAAATGTTGGCATTTGTTTGCTTTTTTTAAGTTTTGTTTTATGTGTATGGGTCTTGTGCCTGCACATGTGTGTGGACTATATGTGTCATGCCCACAGAGGTCAGAAGAGGGCATCAGATTCCCTGGAACTGGAGTTACAGAAGGGTATGAGCTGCCTGCCATATGGGTGCTGGGAACTGAATGCAAGTCCTCTGCAAGGATAAGTGCTTTTAGCTACTAAGCCACCTTTCCAGCCCGTGGATTTTTAGGATCTTTAGGTTTCTTTTGTGTGTATGTGTGTGTGTGTATTTCTTTTTTTAGGTCTCTCTCTCTCTCTCTCTCTCTCTCTCTCTCTCTCTCTCTCTCTCTCATCAGTCTTATTATGTATCCCTGACTGGCCTTGAACTCGCACATCTACCCACCTCTACCTTGAGAGTGCTGGGATTGCCCCACTCCCAGCGGATGGCTCCTTTTTTTGTAGTAGTATCGCATGCTGTAATTAAGTCTTCTCATGAATCAGAAAGGCCCGACTACTCTAAATAGCATAGCTAAATAACTTCCAAGTAACTCCTCGTCCTGTCAAGTCAGTCAGAGAAATGGGATTTTTTTTCCCAGATTCTGGCATGCCGTCATTAGTTCATAATGCCAAATTAGTTCATTGGATGTCAGCTTACTATCTAGTTACATTTTTAGTAAAAGTGTGTGTATCTGTGTGTACACCTGCCTGCTTGTGTGTGCACACGTGCATGTAGTTGGAGATGGAATCCAAAGCCTTGGGCATGTTAGGTGACTACTGCCACTTAGCTGCATCCTTAGCTTGTAAAATTACTCTGTTTCTAAGTAGTATGTAATACATTTCTTTTCTCTGGTTTGTGTTGCTAGGTGATGGAACTAGAATGGCTGATTCAACAACAATGTTATCAATAAGTGATCCAATTCACATGGTACTAATCAAAACAGACATATTTGGTGAGACCACTTTAGTTGCATCCTATTTTCTGGAGTGGAGATCAGTTTTGGGCTCAGAAAATGGAGTGACCAGTCTGACTGTGGAGCTCATGGGTGTAGGTATGGTGATTAGAGTCACTCTTGGCTTTCTGTAAATACTTATGTTTGTAAATACATTTTATTTTGTCAAAATGGCTTTATAGGGCGAAAGCTGTAAAGCAAGGCTTCACTAAGTTGTCTTAGGGGGTATCTTGAAGAATGCCACTATAGTTTTTCAAAGTCAGCCTAGTTTAGCCTAGGGATTTTATTTTTCTGAAAAATGAAATTTTGGAGGTGCAAGGTTTCTTTTTTGTTAAATAAATATAAGGTAATGCCAGGCGGTAGTGGTGCACGCCTTTAATCCCAGCACTTGGAAGGCAGAGGCAGGTGGATTTCTGAGTTTGAGGCCAGCCTGGTCTACAGAGTGAGTGCCAGGACAGCCAGGGCTACACAGAGAAACCCTGTCTCGACAAAACCAAATATATGTGTGTGGGGTGTGTGTGTGTGTATGTGGTTATAAAGAAAAGCAGGAGTCCTTTAAAGGCATGGATCTATGTGTGCTGTGTGTGTATGTGTGTGTGTGTGTGTTTGTGTGTGTGTGTGTGTGTGTGTGTGTGTGTGTGTGTGTGTGTGTGTGGTTATAAAGAAAAACAGGAGTCCTTTAAATGCATGGATCTGTGTGTGTGTATGCTTCTTTCTGGTATACCTTAGAGTACAGCACATCATTGTAACTACAGTAATGGGAGAGGAGATTCTAGTTATTTTGTTTTTGATTATGGCCGGGATTTCAGTGTATCCAGGCCTGTCCTTGAGTTCCCTATATAAGCCAGTTGGCCTGCTTCTGCCAGGATTATTGCGTGTGCCACAATGTGGTCCCTGGGAATGAGTACATGTTCCTCTAGCCCCTTACAGCAGACAAGTAAGATTTGGAAGAGGTACTAGCTTGTTCAGTGTTAGTAGCAATGAATAGTGAAGGACGGTTATACATTCATTATCTTATCATTACTTCCTTGGCGTTTTGCATATATTAGCTCATCAAATGAAGAAAGCCAAAACCTGCTAATGTTTATGTAGAATATATCATGAAGTTGCATTGGTGTTACAGATTATCCATAAGAGTTTTTATCCATGGTTTTGGTTTTAGTTTTTCAAGACAGGGTTTCTGTATATAATATCCCTGGCTGGCAGTCCTGGGCCTCCTTTGTAGACCATGCTGGCTTTGAACTCACAGAGATCCACCTGCCTCTGATTCTCCAGCACTGGGATCAAAGGTGTATGCCACTTTGCCCTGGCTGCATAAGATTTTTTAAGTGATTTCCAGTTCTTTGTCTTCAAAAATAGCCCTGTGTCTGGAGAGATAGCAGGTGGTTGAAGGTACTGCCTGCTCTTGTAGAGGACCCAAGACCCTCTTCATTTACAAGGCCCTGTACCTGATCAACCTTCAAGGGCACTGGGAACATAAAGTGCACACAGCGCACATACATACATTCAGGCAAACATGTATAACTGTAAAATTGACAATTCAAAATCAAGCAATAAAAATAGGCTTAACATGGTAATTATAACAGTGACCTGGAAGGAAGTATATACCAATTTGCTGAAGAAATATCAAATAGTTCTATTGTGAAATACATATACATGTATTATACATATAATATATATATTATATATACACATCATGGATTGAAAGCATATTGTGTAAAAGAAAGGGTAAATGGAATTACTGTATATTTTATGTATTATATGTATATTACTGTATATTTCTGATTTTCATGGAGACAAAATGGGACATTAACAATTGCTTTACTTTTGAACTTAATGCAAAGTCTAGTTGGAATTAATAGTTAGTAAAAATAAAAATTTAAGAATTTCAAATCCATGAGGTTAGAAATTTTTCTTAAAATGCTTTTAGAAAATTAAGAATATATTTAATATTAAGTATGTGCTTCAGTAAAAAAATAAAAGCCATTTTGATTTAGTTTACTTTTAACATTTTAATTCACTTTTAGTGTGCGTATGAGGTGCAGTGTTGCGTACTGTCACTCTTAGGTGATCAGTTATTTTGGGTAGACTTTGACTAAATATCATAGTACTGAAAGTTCCATCTTTTGAATAGAGTTTAAGTAGAGTTGTAAATATTTATTTTTATTTATAGGTACAGAATCAAAAGTTTCCGTGGGAATTTTAAATATAAAACTTGAAATGTACCCCCCACTCAGCCAGACACTGTCTCAGGAAGTAGTGAACACACAGGTAAATCTCTCTTCCTCTTTTGCATGTGCTTCAATGGTAGTAAATATTTACCTTAGATGTTTATATTTGTACTAAAATAGTTAACAGAAGGGATGGGAAAGGAGTTATAAAGCTGGGGCTGTGGTGTAGCTTAGTGGTAAGTGCTTGCTTATCATTTACAAGGCCCTGGGAGGCCTGAGAGTGTGTCAGGGGAAGAGTCACAATGTTGGAGGGCACATGGGAAAAAGTTTTATTGCATTAGTATGTATTTGTGTGTGCATGGGAGGTGGGTGGTGAGTGTGTGTGGCTACTGTGACGGGGAGTGGTACTGGTGCTCCACTGCATGGGCCTAGGATGGAGCGCAGGTCATCCGGCTTTGGGGACAGGCCTTGAGTCATCCTTAGTGGAATGCTTTGTGTCCTAACCCCACTGCCAGGTCCCTGGAATCACTTCCTGGGGTTTGTAAAAGCCACAGATTCTTCCGTCCTTGAGTTGGATTTCTGTTTGCGCTCTTCAGCTCAGCTGTGGCTCTCCGCACTCCTGTGGAGGGAGCTCTCCAGCTGCACACTTTATGTTGGAGCCTTGCTTATCCACCCATCCTATTTCACAGCCTTAGCCTTCCTCCTCCCTCTTCCCTTCCTCTCATCCCCTCACTGTGGTACTGGACATCAAACCCAGGGCCAAGCCACATACTAAGTAATGTAGTCCTGTGAATTACAGCCATAGCCCTTCACATTTTTATTTATACATTATTGTAATTTGTGTATATATCTTACTTAATATGTGTATATATGTTACAAAGCTATATGGTAGATAAGCAAAGAACTATTTGATTTTTTATTTTTGCTTGCATTTTTGAGACAGGGTTTGTTTGTGTAGCACTGTCTGTCCTTGATTCTGTAGACCATGCTGGCCTTGAACTCAAGAGATGTGCCTGCCAGTGCCTATGCCTATGCCTTTGCCTCCCGAGTGCTGGGATTAAAGAGATATGCCATCAACACCTGGTTTAAATAACTATTTAATTACATTTTATTTTGTTGGAATTTTTTATATACAAGATCACCTTGTATAGCCCAGCATGACCTTGAACTTTCAATCCTCCTGTCTCAGCCTCCTGAGTGCACTGGGATTGCAAATTTGTGTCCAGTACTACATCATCTGATAAATTCTGTTGTTACTTATATTGACAACATTTTTTTATTGGTGGCTAGAGGGATAGCTCAGTTTTTAATATTTCTGGATGCTCTTCCCGAGGGCCTGGGTTCAAAGTTTATGAATTTATGAGTTGGGAATTGAATACAGGGCTTCATGAATTGTGGACATCCTATATCACAGAGATCCACGTGCCTCTGCCTCTTCAATGCGATTAAAAGCCTGTGCTGCCGTGCCTGGTTTATAGCAGTTTATTTTTAGGAGTCTGGAGACAGTGAGTAAACAAAATGTCAGCTCTAAGCCGGGCAGTGGTGGTGCACAATTTTAATCCCAGTACTTGGGAGGCATAGGCAGGCAGATCTCTGATTTTTGAGGCCAGCCTGATCTAAAAATGAATTTCAGGACAGCCAGGGCTACACAGAGAAGTCCTATCTCAAAAAAAACCAAAACAAAACTCCAGATACAGAAGGTGTTAAACTAAAAAGTTACCACAGGGTGATGTGTGACGGACAGTTACTGGGAGGCCAATTTAGCCACACTGATGGATACAGAAATACCTGAATATCAAGAACTGTTGTGTTTAATTCCAAGATTGAGCCTGTGTGTTCTGGGTAGTGGGCACAACATCCTTGAGCGAGAGGCTCTGTAGATGGGAAAAGAGAAAATGAGCTAGGGCCAGAGTGATAATGAGCTTAGACAGGTAGTTGTCACGACGGCAGGAAGTGGAAGAAGTAAGTGTTCTCTTCCTTGAAAAAGTCCCATCATGTGCAGGGAAGTTATTTGGATTATGGAGTGGAGACCAGTGGTATTGAAGCGATTATAGAATCCAGGAAATGTCGAGTTGTTTGCAGAAGAGTTAGGTTAAGTTGGGAGCAGCAATGGAGAACAGTAGATTGCTCTGGTAATTGACATTTATAGACATTTAATTTTTTTTTTTTTTAATTTCAAGCTTGCCTTGGAACGTCAGAAAACTGCCGAGAAAGAGCGATTGTTTCTAGTTTATGCTAAGCAGTGGTGGAGAGAGTATTTACAAATTCGACCCTCACACAATTCACGGCTGGTCAAGATTTTTGCCCAGGTTTGTAAATTATCTTAGAAAAGTTTCATTCCTATATTTGAAATGTATTGCTATAAATATTTAATTTACATTTGTAAAAATATATTCATTTCACAAATCAAAGTTTATTTCAAAGCAGTTATCTTTTATTGGCTAGGTTGGTGGCATAACAGCTTTGGTTAACTTAGAATATTCCTTTTCATAATATGTAAGATTAATTGAACAGTTAGGTATTAATGGCTAATATGTACACTGAACTCTGCATACGTCACAAGGGCTCTAGATATATATTGTTTTTTAAAAATAGAAAACAAGGGGACTGGAGAGATGGCTCAGCAGTTTAGAGCACTGACTGCTCTTCCAGAGGTCCTGAGTTCAATTCCCAGCAACCACATGGTGGCTCAAAACCATCTGTAATGGGATCTGATGCCCTCTTCTGGTGTGTCTGAAGGCAATGAATACTCATATTTACTTATTTACTCATATAAATAAATGAATAAAAATAAATCTTAAAAAAAATTAAAAAAAAAGCCAGCATTAAGTAGCATTCCAGTGGCTCGGTGAGGAAAGCCCGTGCTATGCGAGCTGACCCTGGAGCTCATACAGAGGGAAGGGAAGAACCAACACCAACTTCAAGCTAGCGTCTGACCTCCACACATGCGCTGGGCATATGCATGGACACACATCATTTGCACTCAATAGTAAAAATATCACATAAGATGCTTTAAAATAATAGTAGTGCGATAATTGTGTATGATCACTGTTTCTAAGCCAGTGGCCAGAAATGTTTAATTGCTTAATTTCAACTACAAATGATTTGACTTTGGTGCAGTTTCATGCCGATGAACATATTAACTTGAAAGTGCCTTTTAGTACAGCTGACCTGCCCTATGTTGTAGCTTAGAAACACGATACACTAAGGAATATCTGTTGTTTACCTTTGTGATCAGGTGACACACAGGAGCTGTGGCTGCCTAGCATCAAAAATAAGTACATGCTACATATTACTAGTCTAGTAATCAAAATTTAAAGTACAGTTTCTTCTGAATATATATATATATATATAGGTATCGCTTCTGAGGAAGTGTTAGATTAATTTTGATATTAAGTGTCTTAGATGTCTTAGTTAGGGTTTCTGTTGCTGTGAAGAGATACCATGACTATAGCAACTCTTATAAAGGAAACATTTAATTGGAACTTGCTTACAGTTTTAGAAGTTTAGTCCATCATTTTTATGATGGGTACATGGAAGCATGCAGGCTGGAGAAGGAGCTGAGAGTTCTACATTGGCAGGCAGCAGGAAGAGAATGCCACACTGGGCCTGGCTTGAGCGGCTGATATCTCAGTGACACACTTCCTCCACTAATGCCACACCCACTCAACAAGGCCACACCTCCTTATAGTGCTACTTCCTATGGGCCTATGGGCCTATGGGCCCATTTTCTTTCCAAAATCACAGATGTGTGCATTCATGCATATATCTTGTACTCCCTAATCCTTGGGACAAACTACAAATGACCTCATATCTAGACAGGGATCTTGGGACTAAGAGTCCAAAATTAGCTGTTAGTGGGAAGGAGAAAAATTGCTTCTAACTTTCCATAGTATAATTTTTGTTGAGGTCTGAGATTCCACTGGAGAACTACTGTGTGGAAATATATTGGTGGTTCTGAAAATTGAGCATTGTGTTCCTGTTGCCTACAATACAAACGAATACTTCAGCTTAGACTTAGATCCCATTTCCTTCCCTTGCCTATCTGCTGACTCCTTTTTTTGTTTGTTTTCTTTTTGTTTGTTTTTTGGATTTGGTTTTTTGGAGACAGGGTTTCTCTGTATAGCCCTGGCTGTCCTGGAACTCACTCTGTAGACCAGGCTGGTCTCGAACTCAGAAATCCGCCTGCCTCTGCCTCCCAGGGTGCTGGGAGTACAGGCGTGTGCCGCCACCGCCCAGCGACTCTTTTTTTCAGAGCAGTTCTTAACTACTATAGGCTTTGGAGTCAGACAGCTCAGGTTATAAAACTCCTGGCTCCACTGCATGCCTTTATTGCCAGCACTTGGAAGAAGAGGCTCTCTGAGTTTGAGACTAGCCTGTTCTATAGAGAGTTTTAGGACTATCAGGGCTACACTAATATAAACCCTGACTCCATTATATAACAGATAGATAGTTTGTTTCATTTATAAAAGAGAATAAGATAGAGTTCATAAGAATATAAGTGCCAGGCAGTGTGATAGTGTACGCTTTTAATCCCAGTACTTGGGAGGCAAGAGCGGACCTTTGTCAGTTGGACAAAACTTAAAAGATACAGTAGCATTGTGCTAGATGAAAGGTGTGAATGCAATCAGTGGCATCCAGATTATCTACAGAATAATAGGAAGATGTGGTGCTTCAGGTGATTGGCTTGTTGTTATAATGTTTCCCCTTCTTCCTCCAGGATGAGAATGGGATAAATAGACCTGTCTGTTCCTATGTCAAGCCACTTCGAGCTGGGCGACTTCTGGATACTCCGAGGCAAGCAGCTCGATTTGTTAATGTCCTTGGTTATGAACGAGCCCCTGTTATTGGAGGAGGTGGCAAGCAGGAACAGTGGTGCACTCTGCTGGCTTTTCTCTGTAGAAACAAGGTATCATAAACATGTAACAAATAATAGTATTTACTCTCAATTATTTTTAATTTATAGCATATTTATAAAAGAATTTCCTTGAAAATATATGGATTATCAACTCTAACAAGTCAAATCTTACCATTATTATCTGTAATGTTTACACATTGGCACTTAAAACGTAGCATGTTTATTTTTGTTGGCAAAAATCTTATTTAATAGAATGTTTTTCCACTGAGATAGAGACCCAAAGTCATAAAGCCAAATGTGCTGGCTTATGCTTGTAATCCTAGAACTTGGGAGACTGGCAAAAGATCATGGGTTCAAGGTCAGTCTGGATAACAGAAAGCTCTTGGGCAGCCTGTGCTACATAGTGAGATCTTGTCTCAAAAACAAAGCACTTGGATGTGGTGGTCAGAGGCAGAGGCAAGTGGCTGACGGTGAGAACTGCTTAGTGTGTGTGACAGGCTCCAGGACCGCCAAGGTCCAGAAAGAACAGAAGCCTATAAGCAGAATGGTTATACGAAAAGTTCTTGCATTTTATGGTATGCATTTTTCTTTAGTTTTAACACAATCATATTTAACTTATGTAATATATAAGTTATAATTATAACTTGTATAAATTTGATATTAAACTTCGTAAGACATTTGTATTTATTTTATATTTTTATTTGTATATAATGTTTGTCAGTGCATGAATATTCATAGTACCTATGGAGTTACAGAGGATTGTGAGCTACCATGTGGGAGCTGGGAAACCCAGGACGTCTAGAAGAGCAGCCAGGTCTCTTCACTGCTGAGCCATCTCTCTAGTTTCTGATATAAAACTTTTAGTGATTTCAGTACTTTAACTTCAGAGCACAGGATGTTTCCTTGTTTTCTAAACTCTAACAGTCTTGCTAATATAGTGAGCAAGTAAGTTTTTTTTTAATATTTACTGCAGTGAAACAGGAAGACAAGCTTCTTTCACCCGCTGCTGTTTTATATTAATATTGCTGTTTTGTATTAACTTTGTCTGGTATTGTGTAAATAGAAAGTGCAGTCACAAAGGACGGCTCATAGAGTAGAAGAAACATTTGAGTGACAGACTCATTCATCACTTGGAAAGGCTGGGCTGTGTGTGTGTGTGGGGGGGTGTGTGCGTGTGTGTTTTGTAGTATTTTTAAGACAGGGATTCTCTATGCATTTCCAGCTGTCCTAGAAGCTGCCTCTGTAGACCATGCTGACCTTGAACTCAAAGAGATCCATGTGCCTCTGTCCCCAAGTGCTGGGACTAAAGGTGTGCACCACTACTTACACCCAAATCCCTAAAACAAGAAACTCAGCAAATGAATGCTTTCTACCCATTACTTCTAAGGGTTTCCAAATTAAGGACTTTAGTATGTACCCAAAAAAAGCAAAACAAAATATACAACAACAACAAAAAAAATGTAACTCATAAAAGCCTTTTTTCACAAAAACTCTCAGATGAATTTTATGTACTAATGTTTAACCAATTCCTGTAGCTTAATAACTGCAAATACTTAATAACAGCAAAGTACTGAAAAAACGTTTAGCTGGATTCTTAAATTACATAAACACAAAAGGTTTGGACCTGATTTTGTGATTATTTTGAGGTAGATTAACATTGCAAAACTCACTAAACTAGTGTAAAATCCCTTAAAATTCACATAGTGAATTAAAAGGAGAGGGTATCAAGACACTCTGCCTAGATCCTCCTGGGACCCAGCAGTTATAAATATTGAGCAAAAAGAGCTGGAGAGATGGCTCAGCAGTTAAGAGCACAGGCCTGGTTTAATTCCCAGCACCCATATGACAACTCACAATTGTCTATATCTGCAGTTCCAGAGGAATTGTACATCTCACAGAGATGTACATGCAGACAAAATATCAGTGCACATAAAAATAAATAATCTTAAAAAAATTTAGGTATTAACAAAAGTTTGATTGAGTTATACCTCCTAGCGTTGGTAAGCTTTATGCCAGCCACTGTGGTCAAATGATTAACACTAATTATTCTTGTAAAAATGTTTTATGAATCTCATCAAATAGAATTAAAATCCAACTTAGAATAGACAGGCATAGTGACTCACGCCTTTAATCCTAGCACTTAGGAGGCAGAGGCAAGTGGGTTGCTTTGAATTAAAAAACCCAGTGTGGTCTACATAGTGAGTTCTAGGATAGACAGAGCTATGTAGAGAGACTGTCTTGAAAAACAAAAGACATCCAGTTTATATGTGAAAATTCACTGATAACCCTAAATCCAATAATGAAAGTATTATAATTAACTAAAAACACAACAGCTAAGATCCAAACTGGGATTAGATACCCCACTATGCATAGCTTTAAAACATAGTAATTTATAAGCAAAATTACTTGGTGGAGGATGGCTTACTACACTTAAAACTCAAAGGACTTGACATATTTAAAAATAGGTAGTATTGGCCATGAAGTGGTGGCACATGCCTGTAGTGCTAGCAGGAGAGGCAGGTGAGTTCAAGACCAGCCTGGTCTACAGAGCTAGTTAGTCTTAGGTAGCCAAGGCTACACAAAGACACCCTGTCTTTAAACCCCATAGGTTGTCTCTTAAAAATAGTTGAAAAAAACATTTATCCAAAACAAAGTTTATTTCTAAGCTATAGTTTCTAAAAGTTCTACTTATATTTTTAAAATTCTAAAACTTCTAGTACAATAGGAATGACACCTTTTTTAAAAAATATTTTTATTTAAATAAGCAGTTGATTGTAAAGCTAGTAATCACTCGTAATCACTCATTTTAGTTTTATTTCTGTTACTTTGCTAAAATACCATGACACAAAAGAAGGGAGAAAGGTTACAGTCCATCACAGCAGGGGTGTCAAGGCAACAAGCACTTAAAATAGCTTCTTGTAACATGTCCACAGTTGAGCAGAGGGAGTGAATGTGACCATGCTTAGGACTCAGCGAGCGCTCTACAGTTGTAGACAACCCAGGCAGATTAGAGGCTCCTAACGCTTGCTGTGCAGAATTGACGCTTCCGCTGTTCTGGTACCATTTTCTGAAGCTCTTCACGTATCTTTTGGTGTTATGTACCAAGAGTAGAGCATAGCATCAGATGGTGCCTGCCCTCAGTGGCCAGGACAATAGGATGCAGGACCTTAGTGAACAAGGCAGAGTAGATACCAAGTCTCTAAAAGAAAAAACACATTTTAAAGTAGAACCTTGAAAATTATTTAAATATTAAAGTAGTTTTACTGCATTACCATTATAACTCTAAAGGGGCAACTAATAATTTATTCCCAATTCATCATCTTTTATAATTTTATTCATTATGCATATTTTTTCATAATTTATAGGTAATATATAGATAAAATCCTGTCCTGTTTTATTTATGTTAAAAACACTTTTTCTATTGGATTCATAGAGGTTTTTTTTATTTATTTTATATATATGAGTATTCTGATTTTATATATACCAGAAGAGGGAAGCAGATTCTATACAGATTATAATCCACCTTGTGGTTGCCAGGAATTGAACTCAGGACCTCTGGAAGAGCAGACAGTACTCTTAACCACTGAGCCATTTGTCTGTCCTGGAACTTGTTTTGTAGACCAGGTTTGCTTTGAACTCATAAGAGATCCTCCTGCCTATGCCTCCCAGTGCCGGGAGTTAAGGCATGAGCCCCTATACTTACCTAGTTTGCTTTGACTTTTTGATATTATAAATGAACTTTTTGCATAAATGCCTCTTAAATTTTATTTGGGGTTTTTATATTAAAAATCTCAGGAAGAAAACATACTGGCTCTAAAAGCTTTTATGAAACATTATGATAAGGGTATATAGCTCAGTGGGAGAGCAGTCCTGGGTTCAGTTTATATTACTGAAAAAAAATGGGGGAGGTGGAGTTAGAACCATAGAACCAGAAATAAAATTTTGAGGGAAAAAGTTCTTCATTTTCTTACTCTATTATTATTTTTGCATATGATCTATAATAATCTTATACTTAAAATATCTGTTTAAACACATCTAATATATGCTAATACTAAGTGGCCAGAGATGAATTTGAACTTCTGCCTCCTGAGTGCTGGGTTTACAGATGAGTACCATTATGGCCTGCTTGTGGTGTGCTGGAGACCTAAGGCAGGCTCTCTGCGCATGCGAGGCACTCACTCTACTCTGCTCTATACCCTAGTCCCCAGTTTCATACTCTCTCTAATGTGTAGAAATTGTATAATAAGGGATGGGCATGGAGACATTCCTATAATCCAAGCATCTGGCAGAGACTAGAGATCACTGGAGGCTAGCCCTTGCCACACAGTGACAGCTGATGTGAAACAGTAACGTAAAAAGAAAATCTGGTCAGGCCTGTGGTGGCTCACACCTGTAATCCCACCACTTGGGAGGCAGAGGCAGGCAGATTTCTGAGTTCAAGGCCAGCCTGGTCTACAGAGTGAGTTCCAAGACAGCCAGGGCTATACAGAGAAACCCTGTCTCTAAAAAACCAAAAAAAAAAAAAAAAACCACCAACGAAAATCTGGAGCATAGAGGGGAGCATGGCATAGTCCACCCTAAAGTCAACATTTTATTGTCTTATTGTTCTTGTTATCATTACCTATCTTAAAAGAATAGTAGATACCATTGACCTTGTTGGCTTCATCTGAGCCCTTTTCATTTATTTACATTTCCTGCTGAAATATTTTCAGCTTGCTTGTCCATCCCCTTTATCTTGTAAATCTCCCTTGTAAATTAGCATCTTTCACATTAGCATATTTCCCCTTGTTTTAGATTAACACTGGATTAATGATTAAAGTTGAAGTTTTTTATTGATTTTTTTTTTTTTACTTTAGGTATTTAATAGAACTATGAATACATCCTAATTTTACTTGACTTTCCTCTCTAGGGTGATTGTGAAGACCATGCTAACCTGTTGTGCAGCCTCCTTCTTGGATATGGACTGGAGGCCTTTGTCTGTGTTGGAACTAAGGCCAAGGGCGCTCCTCATGCCTGGGTTATGACCTGTGGGACTGATGGGACCATCATGTTTTGGGAGAGTTTAACAGGGCACAGGTTAGTCAACTAAGTTTACAAGGAGAATATAATGAGGGCTAGGGTCAGTGGTAGACACAGGCAGAGAGCCGAGTCCACACGGTTGTCCTCTGTCCTCCAGTTGCATGCCACAGCATGTGAAAACTTGGATCAGTCCCAAAGCCCTGCAGTTATTTATTTATCCATCCATCTATCCATCCACCCACCCACCCACCCACTCACCTACTCATTCATTCGGTGTGAGAGGAAGTCAGGATAACTTGAAGAATTGATTTCCTCCTCTATATGGGTTCTGGGACTCACACTCAGGTCAGAGGCTGAGTAACAAGCCTTTTTTTTTTTTTTTAATTATTTATTTTATGATATGTAAGTACACTGTAGCTGTCTTCAGACACACCAGAAGAAGGCATCAGATCTCATTACAGATGGTTGTGAACCACCATGTAGTTGCTGGGATTTGAACTCAGGACCTTCAGAAGAGCAGTCAGTGTTCTTAACCCTCTGAGCCATCTCTCCAACCCAACAAGAATCTTTCACACTGAGCCTTCTTGAAATTGCAGCTCTTTTTTGTTTGGATGGAACACAGAAGTACATGTTTATAATTTTAGTTATTAGAAGCTATTTGGCATATGGTTGCTAAGTAAATGACTTTTAAGAGAATACTATGTACTCCTAAAATATTTACTATCATAATATTAGTAAATATATGTATATATATAGTTTTGTGTAATTGACATACTTATTTTCTGAGGATTATTCCTAAGACTAAAAATGAGTTCAAAGCCGGGCAGTGGTGGCATACGCCTTTAATCCCAGCACTTGGAAGGCAGAGGCAGGCGGATTTCTGAGTTTGAGGCCAGCCTGGTCTAAAAAGTTCCAGGACAGCCAGGGCTACACAGAGAAACCCTGTCTCGACTCCCCCCCACCCCCCCAAAAAAAATGAGTTCAAGTTGAAAATCATGGCTTAGTTTGAAAATCTGAAGTAGGCACCAAGACTGTTTCTTCCTGGGTGTTCTTTCTTGTTTTTCCTTCATCTTGTATTAAGTGTTCAGTGTTGTAACAAGGGCTGGGCTGCCTCCTTGTTTTCCTAAGTTCTGTTTCTCCCTGGCTGATAATCATTTTGAGTAGTCGTGCCTCATATTATACAGGTAAATTATTTTAATTATGATACTCTCTGGGATAAACTTTCTTGATCTTCACCATAGACATAGACTATTTCCTTCCTTCCTTCCTTCCTTCCTTCCTTCCTTCCTTCCTTCCTTCCTTCCTCCCTCCCTCCCTCCCTCCCTCCCTCCCTCCCTTCCTCCTTCCTTCCTCCTTCCTTCCTTCCTTCATCCTTCTCTCTCTCCTTCCCTCCCTTCCTCCTTCCTTCCTTCCTCCGTCCTTCTCTCCTTCCCTCCCTCCCTCCGTCCCTCCCTCCTTCCTTCCTCCCTTCTTTCCTTCCTTCCCTCCTTCCTTCCGGAAGTTGTTTTTTAAAGATGCACTATGCAGATAAGGCAGAGTAAGCAGTTGGGAGCTGGCTCAGTAGAGCGCTTGCTGTGCAAGCCTGAGTTCCCATCTTCAGAACTCATGTGGAAGCCGAGAGTGGACATACGCCTGTCTTCCCCAGAGCTGGGGACACAGGGGGATCCTGGGGGTTCAGTGGCCATCTACTCTACCCAGAACTGTAAGCTCTGGGATCAGGGAAAGACCTCATCTTCCAAAAAACGTAGCTAGTGCTAGGACATGATTGCACCAGCCTCCAGCCAGCACACTCAGTGTGAGCAAGCGAGAGCACGATAACTGACTTTACAGTTGAAAAAGTCTCATTGTATAAAACTGTCATTTCTTTTAGGTACATCCACAAGCCTACTAATCCTGATGGACCTCCACTTGCTGAACAGCCTAAACCGCTGTACCCCTATCGAACAATCGGTTGTGTTTTCAATCATCAGATGTTCCTGGGAAACTGTCAACCCTCGGATGCAGTAGAGACCTGCATATTTGATTTGAATGATGAGTCCAAGTGGAAACCCATGAGTGAAGAAGCAATTAAGTCTGTGTGCGCTCCAGGTGCTACTACATCCCTCCCTCCCTTCCCACCTCTGTGCGCATCCACGATTGACGCCTCAGTCACAAGCAATGAAATTGAAATGCAGCTAAGGCTTCTGGTGTCCGAACACAGAAAGGTAACTGCCACAGAAGCAGTTGTGGCTTCATGCTCCCTTTGTTGTGTTTATTTTCTAATTGTTCCTTTAGAATTATTATTGTATGTGTATGATTATTTTGCTTGTAGGTAGGTATTATACCACTTGCATGCCTGATGCCCTTGAAGGTCAGAGGAGGGCTCTGGATCCCCTTGGACTAGAGTTGCGGTTACAAACTGCCATGTGGGTGCTGGGGATTGAACCTGGGTCCTCTGCAAGAGCCACAAGTACACTTAACCAAAGAGCCAACTAGCCATCCCAACTTTTTTCTTTAAGATTTATTTATTGTTATTTATATGAGTACACTGCAGGTGTCTTTAGACACACACTAGAAGAGTGCATCGGATACTATTACAGATGATTGTGAGCCACCATGTTGTTGCTGGAAATTGAACTCAGGACCTCTGGAAGAGCAGTCAGTGCTCCTAACCACTGAGCCATCTCTCCAGCACCCCTATCCCAACTTTTTTCCCCATAAGTGTGCTCAGTTAAGGCAAAAGGTGAGCAGTACTCACCTATTATTCTAGCTCAAAGCAAAGCCAACACAGTTGCTACCTTCATGAAGATTGTAGTGGCTGAACTCAGGAGACATAGTTGTGAGACTTAAAAATGGCTAAATCTGGGCTGGAAAGATAAGTTAGTGGCTGAGAACATTTTGCCTTTACAGAGGCCTTGGGTTCGGATCCTAGCACCCATATCCAGTAGTGCACAGCCTGTAACTCCAGCACTGGGGAATCTGACACACTTTCCCTGCTTACTCAACTACCCATAAACACAAACACACACACACACATAAGTAAAAATGAGAGCTTCTTAGGAATTCCTAAGTCTACTAAACCTTCTAAAGTTATTATTTCCTCCTAGAATTGGAGGAGGATGGGCTTGTTCACATTCATTTTAGCCCAGTCCTGCCACGCCGCCATACCCCTTCCCCGCCCCTCGCCCCCGGCTGCCTTGCTCCCTTAGCTTGTTTCTGGGAATTTTTTTTCAAGATTTATTGTATGTGAAAGTGTTTTGCCTGCATGTATGTAAGTATACCAGGTGTGTGCTTCATGCCTGAGAAGGTTAAAAGAAGGCATTGGATTCCCTGGCGCTGGAATTTATAGTTATAAAGTGCCATGTGAGTACAAGACCTGAAACTAAGTCTTCTGCAAGCACCACAAGTACTCTTAGTCACTGAGTGATCGCTCCAGCCCTCTTCCTCTTTCTTTCTTTTCCTTCTTTTCTTTCTTTTAATGATTTATTTATTATTTACACAGTGTTCTGCCTACATATCAGAAGAGGGCACCAGATCTCATTATAGATGGTTGTTAGCCACCATGTGGTTGCTGGGAATTGAACTCAGGACCTCTTGGAAGAGCAGTCAGTGCTCTTAACCTCTGAACCATCTCTCCAGTCCTCTTCCTGTTTCTTTTATTCCACATGGGTGGAGGTAAAATTACACCTTCAGTCTAGCTTTAATTTGCATTCCTTTAATAATAGGATCAGATATCTTGTTTATTGGCCGTGTTGACTCCTTCATAGGGGCATTATAGACAAGATGCACTGATTAAAGGGAAGAGAGTAACATGTTTTATATTTTATTTTTGTTTTTTTGAGACAGTCTCACTTTGTAGCTCTGGTAGGTCATTATGTAGACCAATCTGGTGTTGAATGCCAAGAGCCCACCTATTCTTCTTAGTGCACCACCATAGCTAGTGAGATTAACATATTTTAAGAATAGAACTTTACCTGGGCGATAACTCAATGATAGTGTGTTTGTTTAGCATGTTCAGTCCCCACCACACACACATACACACACACACATGCACACGCACACGCGCGCACACACACACACACTCATACTCTATCAATTCCCAAACTTGACATTTATCCCAAGAATCTCTTAGAAGACTGACATCTTAGAGTATTAAGTTATTGATGATTCATGACCGACAAGCAACTGAAATCCAAAATTTCTAGATGATATTTGTTTCTAGTTTGCCTCTTATGCTCCCACTTAAAATCCCCTTCCTGGATAACCTTTCCTTGTTTTCCTGACACCATCAACGACAAATTGATTCATTATATTCTCTGGGCTCCCAATCACTCATAGTCCTGCAGGTTTTTGACCATGGCTATGAAAATTTACATAGCTTAGTAAGCACCTGTTAGTGATAAGGGAAATATAAAGTCAGAATTGAGGGTATTTATTCATATAGCTGAAATCCGTGTCAATGCTGATCATTCTAAACATTAGCTAAGTCAGTAGTGCCTGTAACCCTGCAAGAAAGATGTGTGTGATCTGGAAAGTGTTAAAAAGCCTTTCAGACTGCTTTTGTTATGAGCATTTGTTATGAGTACTACTTGCATGCCTAATGTCCACAGAGTTCAGAATAGGGCTTCTTCTGATCCTTGGAACTGGAGTTACAGATTGTTGTGAGCCTCCATTTGAGTGCTAGGAATTGAACCCTGATCTTCTACAAGAGCAAGTGCTCTTAACTGTTGAGCCAACTTTTAATCTTGTCTTTACCTTTTAATCTTTTACAATGTTAAATACAGTGCCTTTTAGGGTAACCGTTTTGGAAATTCTTGACATTCATTTACTCATTGACTTTGCCCTCTACTGTGGTTGGGTTTATGCAGATTGTCTTTCTTACAAAAGCTCTTGAGGGGGAAGTTGGTCTTGTATAACTTAGGCTGGCCTCAAACTTTTTGTCACTGAGATTGAACTTCTGATCCTCTTGTCGCCGCCTCTTGTGTGTTGGAAATACAGGATGCACCTTTACACCTAGTTTTATGTAGAGCTGGGAGTTGAACCCAGGGCTCCATGCCTTACCAACCAATCCAAATAGAGCCTAAAAACTTACTGATATTATATCTTCCATATTAGGATGATTCTGTATTCTTTCTAATGAGTAGTTATTTTATACTTCTGAGTCTTAATTAAGTACACTCCTTACTAGCACCATGCTGAAAATATTAATGCGTTATTAGCTGATGGACAAGGCGTATGTTACAGCAAGTTATTCTATTTCTTAGAAGTAACTGCTTATTTTTATTTCTGTTTATCCCTAGAATAATTAAGAGGAAATTGAGAAATTAGGACAGCTTTTAAGAAGTCTCTTCAGGCAGATGTGGTGGCACACAGCTTTAATCCTAGCTTTTGGGAGACTGAGGCAGGCAGATCTCTAGAGGACAGTCTGGTCTACATACTGAGTTCCAGGACAGCTTGGGCTGTGTAGAAGAGACTCTGTCTTTAAAAAGAAAGAAAAGAAAGGGAAAGGAAGGTCTTGAAAGCATGGGAAGTACAACCAGGCAAATCCACATGATGAGAACCTGTGTAAAAATGAACACAAATCTCTTGCCAGGTATGGCCGCACATGTCTGCAATCCTCGTACTCAGGAGACGGGGTAGGAGAACTGTTTCAAGATGGAAGCCATCCTTGATGGCTAGATAGGACTATGGAGTTACAGGCACATATGTCTTGAGTTGGGTGTAGTGGCACATGTCTGTAATCCCAGCATTTGGAACATGGAGACAGTAAATCACAGACATACTCAGCATCACACCTGGACTATAGGAAATTCTGTCACAAAGCAACACAAATAATTAAACAAACCATTTCCTGGCATACATTCAAGTGAGCAGTTAGCTAGGTATAGTGGTGCATTCCTCTAATCCTAGCTGAAGGCTGAGGCAGGAGGATTGCAAAGTCTATGTCCATCTAGCCCATGTTCAGAGACCCTGCCCAAAAGCAAAATGTACATTTGTATGGAATTGGTTTTTAAAATATTAATATATTTCACATTTTGAATTGCTACAGGACCTTGGCCTCACTACTGTTTGGGAAGACCAGCTCTCCTATCTTTTATCACCAGCTTTGGCTTCATATGAATTTGAACGAACAACAAGCATCTCTGCAGGCAATGAAGAATTTCAAGATGCCATAAGGAGGGCTGTGCCTGACGGGCACACATTTAAAGGGTTCCCCATACATTTTGTGTATAGAAATGCAAGGCGTGCATTTGCCACTTGTCTTCGGTAAGGATTTTATTAATTCATAATTTAAAATTTTGTTAGCTGGGTGGTGGTGGTACAGAGGCAGGCAGATTTCTGAGTTCGAGGCCAGCCTGGTCTACAGAGTGAATTCTAAGACAGCCAGGGCTATACAAGAAACCCTGTCTCGGAAAAAAAACAAATCCAAAAAAAAAAAAAAAAGAAAAAGAAAAAGAAAAATTTGTTAATTCATAGATATTTTTGTACTAAGAATCTAGAAAGCAATTAATCTGATAATTGCTAGGTATGACAAACTATATAAACATGAGAGCTTCCACAGTGACTTTCTCCTTAATTACTTTTTCTTTTTATATAGGTCTCCTTTTTGTGAAGAAATAATCTGTTGTCGTGGAGACCAGGTGCGACTGGCAGTTCGTGTTCGAGTGTTTACCTACCCTGAATCTGCATGTGCTGTTTGGATCATGTTTGCTTGTAAATATCGCTCAGTATTATAGGACTAACATTTCCTAAGAATTATTCCTGTGTTTTATTAGAATTGTATGAATAGCTGTATGAAGGTTTCTTAACTTAAAATCAGCCTTTAGGATGTCGTTTTATATAGATCTGACTGGCAATGTTTTAAAATATCATGTATGTACTTAAAAATTAAGGATAAAAATTTGTATTGAATTTAGTATGAATTAAGTGTATAATAATAAATGATACTTTGAGGGACTCAGTAGTTTAAATGTGAATGTAAGATCTGTTACTTTACATTAGTAAGTAAGTAAAGAGATTTGTCTACTGGTTTAAGCCATAGTTAAATCAAAATGATCATTATTTTTCATAAAGGAAAGATTATTTTACACGAATTAGGAGAAATTAACCTTAATAGTTTATTTATTACATAGATAAAAATATATTTTGCTAAATTATCATTTTTGTGTGATACTAGGGATATAGGAGGCTTTACAGAAGTGTAAGTAAAGACTTTGATGTAAGAATAGAAAAAAGCTAGGTATGATGGCACACACTTTTAATTCCACAATGGGCCAGCCTGGTCTACATAGCAAATTTCAGGCCAGTCAGGGCTATACAGTGAGAACCATCACAAACAACAACAAAAGGAATGTAATAACCAAAAAGCATAAATGTTAATAACTGATCTCACATGAATATGCTGTATGTGAATAATTTATGGATATTATTTAAATTAATCGAGCACTTTAGAAAATACTTATTACATTTCATTGTTTATAATGCTGGTTGTTCTTTATTTTTTGTTGTGATTAAAAACATCAGCCTATTGCCAGGCTATGATGGTGCACACTTTTAATTCCAGCACTAGGGAGGCAGAAACAGGTGGATCTCTGTGAGTTCGAGGGTAGCCTGGTCTACAGAGCTAGTTCCAAGACAGCCAGGGCTATACAGAGAAACCCAGTCTCAAAAAACAAACAAAAATCCCAATTGAAAAAAAACAGATCAGCTTGTATGTGACTCATGTCATTGAAAAAATCATAAGAGGCCATTGAGAAAGCATGTGAGTTCATATTTATTTTAAACTGAGCAAATTTAAATGTTTTATTTTAAAAGCAAGCAAAGGTAAGCATTAAAAACTAAAGTAATTCAACTTTCTATAAGTAACTGATGATGAGTATTTTGACTGTCCATTCTGCGTTTCTGTGCAGAGGGTTGTTTTGTTTTGTTTTGTTTTGGTGATACTAGCAATACTACATGCTGGGCAAACACTACCACTGAGCTACACCCACAGTGTGTCAACTATGTGGCCCTGGCTGGCCCAGAACTCACAGAAGTTTGCTTGCATCTGTGTGCAGTTTCTTAGTTCAGTTGCCTTATCCATTGGTCTTCTTAAGAAATAAGTGTATGCCAGTCCACTATCCACATTATTTATTCTTTTCATTACTTGCTGTTGCAAATAAAATGGTTTATTTATTTATTTATATTTGGATGTCTGACTTTTTATATTGACTTTGTATGTGCCTACACATGTGCTTGTACATGTGAGTGTATATCATAGAGTTTATAGAAATCAGGCCAACTGTCAGGAGCAGGAGCAACATTTCCATCTTTTGTGACACTGACATGACTTTAGAGAAGTAATCTGTTACTATAATTATACACAAATCCATCAACAGTTTGTGGGTTCTGGAGATTAAACTCAGGTCAGCAGTCTTGCCAGCAAGGAAGTGCCTTCACCCTCTGAGCTATCTCACTGGCCTAAATATTTTTTTTAAAATTAAAATCTAAAGATACTATACCTAGCTGTGGTTTCACAGGCCTTTAATCCCAGCAGTTGGGAGGCAGAGGCAGGCATATCTCTGAGTTTGAGGCCAGCCTGGACTACAGAAGGAGTTCCGGGACAGCTACAGCTACACAGAGAAACATTGTCTACAAAAAAAAAAAAAAACAAACAACCAAAAAAACCCACAACCCAAAACAAAACAAAAGCAAACAAACAAGCAAAAGATAGATATGGTAAAACTTTTAAAAAAATTACAATGAATATTTATCATTTAATGTTTTTTTAGAAGTCGAAATATTACCCCTCTTCATTTCCATCTCTTGTGACACTGACATGACTTTAGAGAAGTAATCTATTACTATAATTATACACAAATCCATCAACAGAAAATTGCTTGAAGTTTTCAACTTTTGAGATAAGCTGAGGCGTATACAAAGACGCTGGATGTATCAAAGGTCAAAGCTGTTTTGTTACTAGATTGGTCCTCCTGTCTTCCTATATAGTAGCACATGTATTTCAGCATGCTTTTGTTATCAATTCTACAATAAATTTGTTTGTTATGCACTTAGTAGAGTCTGACATTAATACTCTTTAAAGTTGGTTTACTTAATCAGTTAATTCACCGATCAATAGAACTCTTGTGCTCATAATTCTGTGTGTCTTAGTTACCTTTCCTGTTGCTGTGATAAAGTACCATAAGGAAAGAAGCTTAAGGGAGAAAGAGCTTACTTTGGCTCCCAGTTGGAAGTTGCACTCAGTCGTGGTGGTAGAGTGTGAAGCAGCTGGTCATATTCCATCCACAGTCAAGAAACAGAGGGATCCCAAGCCCAGGGCATGGTGCCACTTCCCAAGCAAGATAATCCCTGAGTGGCATGCCCAGAGACAGACCCAATCTCAGTATCCCTCACAGGTATGCCCCAAGGCTTGTCTCCTGGTGTGACCCAGATCCTGTCAACATCAACCATCAGAATATTCCTTTGGGTCTTCTTTTTGTTTGTCATGGTTTTTTTGAGACAGGGCTCCTCTGTGTAGCCCTGGCTGTCCTGGAACACACTCTATAGACCAGGCTGACCTTGACCTCACAGAGATGAGCCTGCTTCTGCCTCCCGAGTGCTGGGATTAAAGGTTTGTTTGATCCATCACCAACAGGCTGGTATATTCCTTATATTTGATTTAGAGCTGACACATGATGAATACATTTGAAACCCATTTTCCTGTGGCGTAACAAAGTGTGAACCAAATGAAGTCCAGGCTTTATATTTATAAAATCATTTGTGTGTGTGTGTGAGTGTGTGTGTGCTTGCCTGCAATGTTTACCATGTTCGTGCAGTGCATCAGGTCATATGAGCGTATCCTTGGAAGTACAAAGACTTTAATATTTATGGAAAGCAGTATCTTTTTTTTTTCTTGTGGTTCATAGTCATGACTGAAGAATCTGTTGCCAAATCCATAGTTAAATTTCCCCCTTGGTCTTATCTCCTTGGAAAAAAGTATTTGGCCTTAGGTGTACATGGTTTAACCCCTTGAATCTTTCTTTTATGTCAGTACCATTGTTTTTAGAACAATCTTATTCATGTATCCCTGTTGGCCTGGGACTCATCAAGTAGACCAGACTGCCTTAGAACTCACTTTGGTTCCAAGTGTTAGGATTACAGGTGTGTACCACCACGCCTAGTTTGTGGCATTTTTTGGAGGCAGGGAACAGCAGCCAGGTTGGCATTAAACTGGCTCCAATAGCTGAGGGTGACTGAGTGTTTGACCTTTTAGTCTGACTCCTAAATCCTGGGATTACAGATGTGTGCTCTGGAGGTCAAACCTAGAGCCTGGTGCATGCTGGGCAGGTTCTCTTCCCACCGAGCAGCAAGTCTAGCACACACTACACGTTGTGATTACTGTTTGGGGTGAGGGGGGTTCACAACTTCATTCCTTCCCCAAGATCATTTAGGTTATTATGGGTGCCTTGAAAATTCCATTAATTTTTAGACCCAGATTTTCAGTAGTTGTGGTGGGGCGGGTAGGAGAGAAAAATCAACTGGCATTCTAAAAAGTCACTTAGAAAGTGTGAGTGACTTTGACGGATGCTGTTTTTCATGATTACAGCTTCTTCCATTCTTAAACTTTCATATGATCTGTCTTTGAATGTCAGTTATGTCTTATGCAGATGATATAATTGAATCTTTAAAATCCAGTTGACAGTTGTATGTCTTAAAGGGGCTATTAAATAAGTTCACATTAGGCTCAGTGGTAAAACACATGCTTAGAATGTGGAAAACTATGTATTAAGTTCCCAGTAACCTCTTCAAAAAATACATTCCTACTCATTCTGTATTCTTTGTATTATATATTCTATTCCTGGTATAATTGTATTTAGGTCTGCCATTTTTCTTTTTGCCTAGTGCCCTCCCCCTCCTTTACTCAAGATTCTGGAGTACTTGTGTCACGTGAACCCCACTGTGATATCCCCTCTCTCAAGACAGAATCTGACTGTGCATCCCAGATTGCTCAGGCTTGAGGTCTGCCTGCCCAGCTCACACAATGTGGGATTGCCTATGTGAGCCACCACGTCTACTTTTTTTTTCTCCATCACCCCTCTTCTTCTTTCCTGCACTACTTTTATAAATGTTCTGTAATCTGACAAGTACTCCTCCTGAGCCATATTTTTAGCCCCTTGTCTTTTATAAAATGTATTTTCAGTATTATTTTGAGAATATGTCTTTTTTTTTTTAAGACAAGATTTACTGTTGCGGAGCTAGCAGTGTAGACCCAGCTGGATGTGAATACACAGAGATCTGCCTGCCTCTGCCTGGGATTAAAGGCATGCACTACCATGCCAGGCTTGAGAATGTCTTTAGTTAGATATGGTGGCTCTCACCGGTAATCACAGCACTCCAAAGGTTGAAAAAGAAGAATTGCTACCTTGAAGGACATAGCTTCAGGTGGCCTGAGCTCTAGAGTGAGACTGTCTGAAAAAAAAATGTAAATGGTACATGTGTCTCTAAAGTATGCATAGGAGAGTCCAGCCATTTAGTTGGTACCTGTGTTTGTGAATATGTGTATGTGCTTGTCTGTGTCTATATACATACATTTTAGATACATACATTTTAGTGTGTGTGTGCACATGTCTACATGTACATGTGGAGACCAGAGGTGGAGACTGAACTCAGGGCCTCTGCAATAGCAATAAGTGCTCTTCACTGCTGAGCTGTCTCTCCAGCCCAAGATATCAGTTTTAAATAGTAAGTTAGCCTGCATGATAATTCATAATTGTTTTAGAGAGATGGGACCATGCCAGTCACATGGAAGGTAATTACTATGGGAGATGACTTGTGAGGAAGCCCAAATGCCAATTCATTTACAAAGCCAACCAAGAGGATGGCCTGATTTGGGCTTGTTGGTGTTTTAGAATCACAAGTTTAAACAATCATTATTTGTCTTTTCCTATTTTCTTAGACTTGGTAGGAGACTTGTTCTTGTCAGCAACAGAGAGCAGTGAGCTGGTCAGGAGGCCTGGTCTCCGCTCCTACCCTCTCACTTTGCAGCCCTCCATTTTGTCCTGTTAGATAGGAATAAAAATCCACCCTTCAGCTGTTATAACTGAAGGGAAAAATCATTCTGAAAGCATTCGAAGTCACTATAATATATATATGTGTGATTATTGACATTGGAAATTGAGGTTACAACATGGAAAAAACCCACTGTTCCTCTTTTCCTCCCTTTGGTGTACTTTTCTAGGTGAATGTGCCTCTTAGGAGCGGGTGTCTGGGACTGTCTGCGATTAAGCTCAGGCTGCACACTCGGGCCGTGCTCCCCAACAGCCTCTGAGCAGCGCAGCCTGCATCGAGTCCAGAGTATCAAGCATCAAGTAATTCATTCTACAAAAATGATAAGTAAATAGAAGAAGATGCCTCAAGGATCCTATTTTCAAAATAAACATACGAAAATCAAGGAACGCCAAAATCATACTCCGAGTTACACCTTTTAGTTTCACTGATCTCCAGATACTTTGAAAATATCTTAAATGTTGATTTGGATTGTTTGGACATGTAAAATATATAAAGTCACTTTTAGAAACCCGAATTACAAAGCTTAAAAAAAATGGTGGTAGAACAAAATATGCCAAACCAAAGGTATTTGAATTTTTGAGATTGAATTGAAAAGGAGAAGCAGGAAACTGCCCACGATGTCACAGGATTCCGGGGACAGGATTCCAGGGACTGGTTGAGGAGCACATTCCCTCAGCAGGTAGCCCTCGGTCTCAAGCATCGATGGTGAATATGAGGGGCTTGTCAGAACTGCAGAAGATACTGGAAATCTCTACAGAAAGTGTCCAGTGCTCAGCCACAAGCTGAGGAGATGCATAACAGAAAGTGGATATGACTTTAAGGATTTCCCTCCTACTCATTCTGTGTACAGAGGAATATCAGACAGTGTTCTAGCTGTCATCTTGCTTCATCGTAACTACTCGTATGCTCACAAGAGGTAGATTTACCTCACAGTATATATCATAGAATTTGTACTTAAAAACACAAAAATTTTCTTTGTATATAACCTTTCAATGATTCATAATATTTTTCCCTTTCAAAATGCTTACATTTTAGCCAGGTAGTGGTGGCACACACCTGTAATCCCAGCACTCTGGGAGGCAGAGGCAGGCAGATTTCTGAGTTCGAGGCCAGCCTGGTCTACAGAGTGAATTCCAGGATAGCCAGGGCTATACAGAGAAACCTTGTCTCAAAAAAACCAAAATCCAAAAACAAACAAACAAACAAAATGCTTACATTTTAAAAAGTATTATTTAGAAAATGAAAATAATCCTAGGGTTGCAAATCAGCTTTCAAAAAAACTATATAAACAGTCAACATGGGGGTTGTGAGTGGAGCTAAGTTTTTGAGCGTTATTGCCTAGCATGCATGAAGCCCCGGGTTTGAACCTGCAATACGTCAAGCATGGGCACACAGTCAAGACATCTTTGGCTACATGAGAATTAGAGGCCGGCTTGGGCTGCATAAAATTCTAAATCTAATTTGGATTTTAATAAAGGTTTTGCTCACTTCCACCTCTTTCAACCTTCCCTCCATTGTCACAGTTAGTTGAGCATTCATTTACTGCCCTTCTTCAATTTATGGGCCATGGAACACTTCTTTAATCCAACTTGTTTTGAGTGGGTAAGGTACACAAAGCTGGTTTTGTGTAGTTCATGTGCAAAGGGTAGCAATACTCCACAAGGCCACAAGATGGTGGTGGTGTCCACACAAGTGGGCCATTGTTTCTCTGCATTGTTCAAAGGATTTTTAAGCTCTTCTGTATTTTCAAAAGCCACGCAGAATCCACTTTTAAAAAAGCAAACCGTGGGAATGTTGGTATATTAACATATTCTTATATATCATTAATATTATAGTAATCCTAGTATGTATTAGTCTCCCACGCAAGGACTGAGAAAGGTCTCAGAGCTTTGAAGGTCTCAGAGCTTTGACACACAAATACTGCATTTATTTTCTTTACATCTTTTGTGTGTATTGGGTATGCGCACATACATACAGAGTTCAAAGACCAATCACATGGAATAGGTTTTGCCCTTCAACTCTGGGCTGCAGCTTGGCAGCAAAGGCCTTTCACCTGCTGAGCCATCTCACTGGCCCTAAATACTGCAGTTTCACATTTGAGATTATGAACCCATAATTAAGTAATTTTACTTGAAGAGCTTGTTTTATATCTCTTGTATTGAAAACAAAAGGAGTCCACGGAGCTTTTTCCCTTAACGGCCTCTCTATTTCTTACTCTTAATGACTTTCTACTATAAAATTAACTGTAGTGTGCAGTTTCCCACATGCCACATAAAATGGCACCTACTATGACTTTCTTACTTGGTTGATGCTACACCTCTAGGAATTTCGAAGACTAGCCTGGGTGCAGTGTTTCCAATTAAAACCTTCTACGATTGGGTGGACATTTTAAAGAATTATCAGTTTTATTGCACACTTGAATGGGTTCAGGGAGGCCCCTAGAGTTCTTTTGTACTATAGATAATTGTCTTTAGCTTTGTCTCTGACACCAGAGCCTTCTTGAACGGCAGACTGTTAACCAGACACAGAATCGGATGAATGTGGTTATCAGTGATTACCTCAGGGGAGGTTGAATCTGAAAGGCCCTGAGCCTTGTGCACCACACCTCAGGCCCTGATCTAGGCTTTCAGAGAATTCAGCAAGGCAAGTCCAAGACTGTTGTCCTCACTGAATGAGTGGAGAGAGTACCAGGACTCAAGAAACACTCAAGAAATAGCTGAACCTGGTGGCAGCGAGTTCACAGCCATCCTGGGTTACCCAGGGAGAGTGTTTCAAAAGAAATGAATAGAAAAAATACATCTAAAAAATTAATTTTGCAGATGTGCAGGGATAGAGAGTATGTGTCGAGTGATCAAGAGAAACTGAGATGTGTCTCGAAGGGCCCAGGGGACCTGCGCTGGCAGGCCAAAGCTGGAAGCGCTTGGCAGCCGGTGGCGAGGGCGATTCAGATGACCGTTTCTTTTTAGTAAATCGCCCAAGACTGAATGCAAGTTCTTAGACTATGGATGAACCGAAACAGTGACAGCGACTTCGCGGAGAGTCTGCACACACAGGTCCTGCAGAACCACAGCTCCTGCCAAGCCGTGCGGTCGCCCCTCGCGGCCTGTCACTCACCTCGGGGGGGGGGGGGGGGCTCGACGCCCCCAGGATGTGCTCCGCCCCGCGTCACTCACATGGGGAGGGGGATGACGCCCCCAGGCCCTGCTGGGCCGCGCGTCAGTCACATTGGGGGTGACGCCCCCAGGACCTGCTCGGCCGCGCGGCCCCCAAGACGGGGCGGGGCGAGACGGGGCGGGGCGAACAGACGCCATCGCCGCGCTACCGGCCGGCTGCGTGCTGGTCAGCGCCGAGCGCCGCGGCGTCCCCGCCTAGTCCCCGCGGCGGCGCGCGGCCGGCCTGGGCGGCGGCAGCCCAGGATGCGGAGGCGGTGGCTCTCCGAGACGATGCTCCGGCGCTGAGGAGACGCGGCACCCGAGCGCCGGCGGCGCAGCGACGTGGGCCGCATGGCGCAGCCCTCCAGCCCCGGCGGCGAGGGGCCGCAGCTCGGCGCGGCAGGGGGCCCGCGCGACGCGCTGAGCCTGGAGGAGATCCTGCGGCTCTACAACCAGCCCATCAACGAGGAGCAGGCGTGGGCCGTGTGCTTCCAGTGCTGCGGCTCCCTGCGCGCTGCCGCCCGCCGCCAGCCCCACCGCCGCGTGCGCTCGGCCGCGCAGATCCGCGTCTGGAGGGACGGCGCCGTCACCCTGGCGCCCGCGGCCGGCGAGGAGGGCGAGCTGCCCCCCGCCTCCGGTGAGGACGCGGCCCGACGCCCCTGGTCCAGTGGGAAGCTGGCGGGCGGCCCCGGGAGGGCGGGCGGGAGGGCGGGCGGGGCTGCGGGACCCGTGCTCCGGGAAGGCTGTGTGCGCGTCCGCCGGCCTCGCGTGTTTACCGGGGGCTGAGCTGGGGGCTGAAGGCTCCGGAGGGGGACTCGTGAGGTCCTGACCGGAAGATGACATCTTCGGGAAAATGAGCTGGCTGGCCCTTGGTAGCGTTCTGAATTTGTCAGCAGTCCTTGGAGATGCCAGGGAAACCAGGGAGCCCTGAGAATTCTGCTATTTGGGAGAGAAATAGAAGAAATGATTGATGGCTCTGGGTACTGAGTGTGAAAATTGGCTGTGGTGAAAAGTACAGGTTTATAAGAAGTAAACAGGCTGTTTAGATGAAATTGCTTTTAGTTAGTCCGCGTACATTCTTCATGACTTGTCACCTAAACAGTGACACATAACCAGGAGCTTACTCACATGCTTTATTGATGGGAAGACTGGTAATAGGTTTCCCCTATCCGGTTTTATCTAACTCATTCTTTGAAAAGCAAGTCTATTAAAAACATAGCAAAACAATCCACCTTCGCCTTTGGAAAGTTGATAGAAATGTCAAAGTGCTTAAAGGTGGAAAATGTAATTAGAATAGTCTGTAAAACGACATTTCAGGAAAATCCTTTCTAAATTGAGGGAAACATTAAGTATTGTCAGCCCTACTAGAATATTCTCTCATTTTTAGTTCAAGTAAACATAGTTTTATTAATTTACTTAAAGCCAGCCATTGTGGTGTATTAATAACCTCAGTGTTGCACTATATTCAGAATACCGTGTGACGTTGTGATACACGTGTACCTTGAATGATATTTAAAGCTGACTTTTTGATGATTCTTTTCAACCTCTTTTTTTCCCCTTTCAAACAAACATTTTTTATTTGATCTGTTGCTTGATTTTAGACTTGGCCTTAGTAGATTACAGTTTCAGTTGTAATTTATTTATAAGATGCCATGAAAAGATAATTTTTTTTTCCAAACAACGAGGCTTTGTCTTGGTCCCGAACTGTTTCCAGAGGAAAGAGCGTGTGTGACCTCACTTCAGAAGAGTCTTTGGTTCTATTGAAAGAACAGGCCTGGTTGTATGGTGTATCAAGAACTGTTGAGGAACTTGATCCCAGAAGTGTTTTGACTGTTTGTCATAGACCGGTAGATAGATTCTTTGGGGGTGATTCTTGTAACTAACTGCTGTTGGAACATTGAAATGAATGTGTCATTAGTATGAGTATAATAAATTCTGCAGAGAAATAATAAATAGATGATTCCCAGAAACTAAGGAATTTTTAAAAACTTATATTTAAATTGCTATATATTGTTAATTGTATGCATGGTGTTCATGTGTTTGAGAGGGAGACTTGCCACAGGGCATGTGCAGGTCAGAGGACAATGTTGTGGCACCTGTTCTCCTACCTCTTGTAGTCTAGCTGAAGTTGTTCTTGAACTCCTGGTTCTTCTGCCTTCGCCTCCCGATGCTAGGATCATTGGCATGGACCTCCACCCCCTACTTTGTAATGGACTTATAACCATCTTCTTTCTCCTGTTCCCGCTCATGATCTCTGCTGCCACATCCGAAGAGACCCTAACCAGGGTGGCTGATACAGTTGGAACCATCTCAGGGTTTGTTGGTTAAAGTATTTAGGGATGAGGGCAGGGGAAAGAATAGAATAAAAATACATAGTATGGAAAACCTTTTAATAAAAATATTTAGGATTGATTATTTTCAATGTTATATTAATTTATTTCCTACTGGGATTTAATAGTAGGTCCTTGGTTGTAGAAAACACATTGCTTTTAAATATTTAATGTTGAATTTTGTTTGAGACAGGGCCTTCTATAGCCTGGGTGGGTCCCAAACATTTCATGAAGCAGAGGCTGGCCTCGAACTCTTTGATCAAGTTTCCGAGTCCAAGTGCTGGGACTGCAGATGTGTGCGGTCAAGCCTAGCTTTAAATTTTGTTTGTAAAAAGTGGTTAGTAATGCCTACTATGATTGTCTGCATAGACTCTTTCTCAAGAAGGAAGAAAGTGATTAGAAAGTAGTTTGGTACTGAGTAGTTTCTGTACGTTTTTTGTTTTCTTCAGTGTGTGCTTGTTTGGTAATGAAACAGGTTATTGAGTATACATTTTAGAAATGAAGCAGGTTATTGAGTATACTCCAAGAGGACCAGGCTGGGCAGTAATAAAATATTGTTTGCTTCCTGTTTGTTTGCTTTTGATACACGGTCTCACTATGTAGCCCTGGATGGCCTTGAAATGACAGAGATTTGCCTGCCTCTCCTGGATTCAAAGTCGTGAGCCACTGCACCCCACTTCAGGACCTCACTGTCTAGTCCAGGCTGGTGGCTATAACTCACCTTGGATAGCTCAGGCTGACCTCTGACTTGTGACAGTCCTCCTACTCCCCAGTCCCTGCTCATTTATTTTCCAAGTAGAGTTTTAGAAAAGTCCAGTGACGTGTTCAAAGTCACACTGGTAAACTCTGACTCAAACCCAGGGTTAGGCTTTGCGACATTGTGAAGTGACGGAAATTTTGTTTGATTCCTTTGGAGCTGAATGACCTCAAGAAAGTTCCCCAGTCTCCAGTGTCTAACATGCGGTGAAGAATGAATCAGTGACTTTCTTTTTTCTCTTTAAATCTGTGCTGTGTCAGGGGTAATATGTAAAATGACGAGCAGATTTTCATTCTTCCTGCAGTCCTGTGGTTCCCTCACACCACCAGAGTGTCCTTTGCCTATTTTAACTATTCACTAAAATTGGGACAAATGTCTAGGGCAGGTGCTTCTTAATCCCAACACAGTTGACATTTTGAGCCACATAGTTCCAGGATGAGCTGGGACTGTCTTGAGTGTCACTTCCCTCTTTGCAGTGTCTCAGGACTCTGTACAGCCTCTTCTCTCCAGTCTGCTAAGAAAAGATATTTATTTAGAGATAAGATCTCTATGTAGCCATGGCTGTCCTGAAACTCACTATGTAGACTAGGCTGGCCTTGAATTCACAAAGATCCTTCTGCCTCTGTCTCCCAAGTGCTGTGATTAAAGGCATGTGCCATCGTGCTTGGCAATAAAAGATCTTTAGATGCTAGGCAGTCTTTGAACTGGGGACTGGAGAGATTAATCAATGCTTTAGAGTACTTGTTTATGCAAAGGACCTGGGTTCCATTCCCAATACCCGCAGAGGGACTTAGAGCCACCCAAAACTCCAGTTCCAAGGGATCTGATACCCTCTTCTGACCTCCTGGGCCAACACACACACACACACACACACACACACACACACACGCGCGCGCGCGCGCGCGCACACACACATGCACACACACACACACAGCAAAACATTCATATACATAAAATATGTAAATTTAAGAAAAAAATTAAAGAAAAATCTCAGACATTGTCAACTACACCATGCAGAATAATCCTGGCTGAGAGCTGTTAGCAGATGGTGGATAACTGTGGCAGTTAGCCTTAATCCTTTACCTGCCGCTGCTGTCCCAGTTGAAGGAAATGAACACCACTGGTCTTGCCTGCCAGGAGGAACTCCATTGATCTCACCAGGAGAAAGAGTACCACACATGTGTTTCTGTGTGGAAACTGTGTGGGACTGAGGATGATAGAGTGGTCCCTGTCCTCCTGACTTTACTTGTGGTGTGACTGCGCTAATTATATTATCAAAACAGAAGAAAAAGCTTTGTAGAAAACAACAGAAAGCAATCCTATTTTAAGCATTCCAGTAAACTTTTTGTGTAGTTACCTCACTGAAATATAAGCAGTTGCTTTGTACGAGATGGTTAAAAAGACTAAAGATAAAGGTTTCTTTTTTTCCCCATTTGCCTCTATAGTTGTTTGTTTGTTTATTTAGGTCTGTTTCTATATATGGAAACAAACAATTTTTTTTTTTGTACTGCGTTGTTCTAAAATTAGAAGAGAGTTGCAACTGGTGAAATTTAAGTGTAGCCTAGCTCTTTATGAGGTTAAATGTCTGTTTATCTGAATTGTAACAAACATTCATAGTGTCATATTAGAGATGAGAAGCCCATCAGCCTTTCAGAATTTCAGTACCCGTTGGACAGCAGTCATTTATTTCAACTTGGATTCTAAAATTTTGGTACACCTTTAGTTTTAGATGTATAAGGAACATTTAAAAAATGATGGTTCCATCTTGATTTTAAATAACCTGAAGGGTGGTAGCAAACTAGATGTTCCAGGGAGGAACAATGAAGGCTTGTGTGCATACTAATGAGGGGTCCCTGGAGGGTGGTTTTGGTGTAGGGAACATTCAGGCTTTGTTTGGGCTGTGAAAAGAGGATGTGATCTGGCTTCTCTGCAAGGTTCATGCTAATGCAAGGAGAGTAGTCTTGGAACAAGGCCTACTTGGTTCTAAAGAGAATCAGTGTTTGTGGGAAAGGTGGACGCAGTAAAAACCCCTGGCTTCAGAATATTTTAGTCCATGCTTGCTGTGTTTCTTGAGTATTCATAGCCTGATCACTATGATTGATATATACATACATACATATATACATACATACATGTGTGTGTGCGTGCATGAGTATATGTGTATGAGTCCAGAGTAGGTGTCTGGGAGGCACAGGTGGAATTACAAACTACCAAAATACATCATTGCTTACAAGAATAAGTAAGACTGATCTTCGTTGCATGTGTCAGACTAGTTCAATTTAACAGACATCTTGACTTTATCCTATATGCAGGCAGTGTTCTGATTTCCACTGCAGTTTAAACAAACAATTGTAAGAAGGAAAAAAAATGTAAACATAGTGTGGTTATTTTACCATGTAGCTAATACTGCCTAAAATGTCAAGCCTGTTACCTAGTCTTTTTCCAGGCACCTGGGAAGGTTTAATCACATGTTCAAATGCTCAGTTGCAAAGTGAAACCTAATTGGATAAAATTGCTGTCACTTTGAACTACAGTTTACTCCTCAAATACTTACTGTGCTGGATTAGCTGGAAGTAGCCACAGCATTCTGGGAGACATTTGAGAATGAGACTTTGTAGATTTCTGTTTCTGCCTATGCAAAGGGAAGTAATAGAGTCATTATATTCAAATATTGATAAACTCTCTTAGAAAATGATTAGCTTGGGCAGCAGAGGCAGGCAAATCTGTGAATTCAAGACCAGGCTGGTACAAGACAGCCAGGGCTCTTACACAGAGAAAGCCTGTTTTGAAAAACCAAAAATCAACCCCCCCCCCACCCTCAAAAACTAAACTAAAAAACCCTACACACTTATGTGTATGATAATAGGCTGTTAATATTCTGCACACATGGTGACTCAAATTTCTGAAATCCCAGCATTTAGGAGGCTGAGACAGAATTGCCAAATGTTTGAGAACAGCCTGGGCTACATAGTGAATTTGAGAGAGATGTTGAGAGGACAGCCGCAGAAAGAATAGAACATGGAGACAGTCTCTCTGTCTCTTCAAGTCAGGCGCATTCTCCTGTTATCACAACCTCTGTAAAATAGGGACAATTCCCATCTATCTTCTGTAGCGGCACTATTAACAAAGCTCTGTGTTTTGGGATGGGCATGGTGCTATATACCTTTACTCTCAGCACTCAGGAAGCAGAGGCAGAAGATTCCACACCAGCCAGGGCTACTTTAGGGGAGCCCCAAACAAAATGAACAAACAAGAAAAGAGAAGAGAACACCTGTATCGAACAGAAAACGCATCTTCAGTCTCTTCTGATCTTTGGGAATTTTTCACAAGCTTAGCTTTGCCTTATGTTTTCATGACTAGACTAGGGCTGTAGGCTCGGGGTGGGGAGGCAGGAAGCACACCACAGTAGTGGTCTTGTCCCATTACACCGTGTCTGGGCGCATGACGTCCAGTGCAACATCAGTGTTAGCCCTGGTTGGTTAAGACTGTTTACTAAGATGTTTTGCATCAAAAGTTATCTTTACCTTTTTGTATGATTGTTTAGAAATGACACAAAGTAAATATAATTTTTTAAAATTTTGGTATTGTTTGTTTGTTTCTTTCTTTCTTTCTTTCTTTTTTTTTTTTTTTTTTTTTTTGGTTTGAGTCAGGGTTTCTCTATGTAGACCAGGCTGGCCTCGAACTCAGAAATCCACCTGCCTCTGCCTCCCAAGTGCTGGGGCTAAAGGCATGAGCCACCACTGCCCTGCAAATTTTGGTATTATTATGAATCATACTGAAGACGTGTATGCTGGGCATTCACTCTACCACTAAGCAGTTTACTGGCTCCAAACCTTCAGTCTTTTAGTTCACATTTGTTTACATTTAATCTGATTACTGAAATTTGGGTTTGCTTGTTTTGTTTTGTTTTTGAGACAGGGTTTCTCTGTGTAGCCCTGGCTGTCCTGGAACTCACTCTAGAGACCAGGCTGGCCTCGAACTCAGAAATCCGCCTGCCTCTGCCTCCCAAGTGCTGGGATTAAAGGCATGAGCCATCACTGCCCGGCCTGATTTTTGATTATTTTTAAAAACTCTTCTACCTTCATATCTTTATTATAATAGACTTTTGTCATTAAGTGGCTGCATTATTAAAGTTTTAAACAAATTGCTAGTTTTATTGCTTTCTAGAAAATGCAAAGACTATAAAATGCTTCCATTCCATTTATTTCCTGATTTTTACGTATAGATTGCTGATAAATACTTTAATTCATGCTTTAAAATGCCATAAGACCATACTTGTTAAGTAAAGTACTTTTATATAATCTTATTTTTATCTAGATTGATCCATTTAATGCCATCTTGATCTTTAGGGAGATCTGTAAGATAAAAAAACAATTCCCCTCCATTTAAATTATTTTTTAACATACAAAATAATGTGTTTCATTATGACTTCTTCATACATATTATATATATCACCATACTTTGCTTATTAATCCATTATTCTCCTATACCCCTTCCATTAGTTCCCTTAAATACTCCTGTTTTCTGGTCTTTTTATATATACATATATGTATTTGTGTGTGTGTGTTATGGTTTCTATTGCAGCATCAAAACATCATGACCAAAAAGCAAGTTGGGGAGGAAAAGATTTATTTAGGTTAAACTTCCATGTTCCTGTTCTTCATTGAAGGAAGTCAAGACAGGAACACAGACAGGGCAGGAACCTGGAGGCAGGAGCTGATGAAGAAGCTGTGGAGGGGTGTGCTTAAATGGCTTCTCTAGCTTGTTCAGCTTGCTTTCTTTTAGAACCTAGGACTACAAGATCAGGTGCTCCTTGTTTTAGAACCCAGCACCACCCACAGTGGGCTGGACCCTCCCCATCAACCACTAAGAAAATGCCTTACAGCTAGATTTTATGGAGGCATTTTCTCAGCTGAGGGTCCCTCCTTTCAGATAATTCTAGTTTGTGTCAAGTTGACATAAAACCAGTCACTGGAGAGGACACACACACACACACACACACACACACACACACGGAGATGGAGGAGGAGAGGGGAGGGAAAAAGAGAATTAGCATCTGGATTCTGCATATGAGATTAAACTATCTTCAAAATGCATCTAACACATTTCGATAGTCTTTCCTAGATACCAGCCAGGGATTGCTTCCAAGCTTCCCCATCCCTTCCCTCGCCAGGCACCAAACCCCAAAAATGTTCAAGTCCCTTATATAAGATGTTTAAATATTGCATGTATTCTCTCTGTATATTTCCTACCTCCCGTGTGCTTTAAATCATTTCTAGGTTTAAGGAGATACCTAATATGATATAAATGTTCTGTAAATAGTCGTACTATATTATTTTGGTTAAAAGGAGGTAAAAAAAGCAAAACAAAACAAAAAAACCTCTCTGTATGTTTAACAAGGATACAGGAGTTTTTGTAAACACTTCCTGTCTGTGATAGGCTGAATTCATTGGTGTGTGTCTCACAGATGCAGAAGGCCAACTGTTTTTCTGTATACATTGTTTTGTTGTTGTTGTTATATACTTTCTGTGGGGCCATTTTTTTTTTGCCTGAAACTTCTTTTACTATTTTTTGTTGTTGTTGTATTGTAACTGCCACTGTTGAGTTCACTCAGTTTTTACTTTGAAAATACCTTTATTTTTCATTTTGTTGTGTTTTTTCCCCTCCCTTTTGAGACAGGGTCTCACTTATACTAGACTGACCTTGAAGTCACTGTGTAGTGAATGATGGATTTAGCCTTGGACATCTTTGTTGTTTTTTAAATAATTTTTAAAAGTCTGAAATTATAGTGTAATTGCATCATTTGCTCTTTCCCTTTCCTCCTGCCAGACCCTTCCATGCTGTCCCCATGCTCTTTCTCAAATTCATGGCCTCCTTTTCTTTGTTGTTACATACATGCAGGCTTACATGCACACATACACACATATTCCTAAATGCATAAATACAACCTGTTCCGTCTGTTTAATGTTACCTGTATGCATACTATCTCAGGGCGTTGGATAACCAGTCGGGGGCTCTGCTCTGGTAAAGACCGTTTCTCTTGCTCTTAGCATTCGCTGGCCGCCTGCAGTTCTTTGTCTAGGGTGGAGGCCCAGAGCGTTTGCTCCTGTCCATGTTGGCAGTCCACTGGTGTCCTCATTGTAGGTCTTGAACCTGACCTTTTTGTCTTCACTTGAGTGCTTGGTTACGCAGTGCTGGAAATCAAACCCTGGGCTTCTGAGCACCCTGGGCAAGCACTCTACCAGCTGAGTTACAGCATCAGCTTTTGTCCTGATTTTAAGGCAAATTTTAATTAAAATGTAATTTACAGAAAAGTACATCAGAGTGTAAACACATCTGTGTACCCAGGACTCAGGTGACAAAAGTTGCTGGCATCTGGAAAGGTCTTCCCTGTGCACCTTGTCAGGACTTCTGATGTCTGGATTGTGCCTGCTCTCTTATGGAGAGATTCAGACAAAATATATTTTCTTGTCTGATTTCTCTTTCTGAACATTGAGAATCAGTCCAGATTGTTGCAAATAGTTGTAGTTGGTTCATATTTCAGTGTTACATTCCTCTGTATGAATATGCTGTTGATGCATTCTACTCTGCATTGACATTTGGGATTCAAATACCCAGTGTCGTGAATAATGCCGCTAGCTACTGAATATGTCTTTGGATAAACAGATGTAGCATTTATGTTTAGTAATTCACCCGAATGTGTGGTCACTCTTTAGTCGTGTGTTCAGCATTATAGTAGATACTTTGTTTTAAAGTTTTCCAAAGTGATTGTACTTCACAAATGTTTTTAAAGGATATTTAGTTTTATTTTATGGGTGTTTTGGTGTTTCGGTTTTATGAGTGTTTGGGTGTTTTGTCTGCATATATGTCTGTACATTACACACAGATAATATCCATGGAGACCAGAAGAGTGTTGGAGTCCCTGAAACTGGAGGCACAGGTTGTGTAAGCAACCAAATGGGCTCTGGAAACCGACCTCAGGTACTCCGAGAGAGCAGCTTAAGAGATAGATGGCTCTTGCCAGGCAGTGGTGGTGCACACCTGTAATCCCAGCACTTGGGAGGCAGAGGCAGGCGGATTTCTGAGTTCAAGGCCAGCCTGGTCTACAGAGTTCCAGGACAGCTGGAGCTACACAGAGAAACCCTGTCTGGGGGGTGGGGGTGGAGATGGCTCTTAGCCGATGAGCCATCATCTGTCTAACCCACCTCACAGACTTAAAATTAAATCCATTCTGGGATATTTAGGGACTATACTTACTGATAATGTATATTTCAAAATAGTAAATGAAATGAAGGCTGGTGAGATAGCGTAGGTAAATGCACTTATTGCATCCCCGGGGATCTGAATTTGATCCCTAGAACCCACATAGAGGCAGAGAGTCAACTCCACAAAATTGCCTTCTGAATTCCTAGAAGGCTCTGGCACATGGATACGCTCCCCCACACACACACATAAATACTCCCGTTATACACATTCATACACTACAATAATTTCTTAAAACATCTCAATGGTGGCACATGCCTTTAATCCCAGAATTTTGGAGGTAGAGGTAGGTAGATCTCTGTAGTTAGAGGCCAGCCTAGTCTACTTACTGAGTTTTATTAGTAGTATAAGGAGGGATTGCAATATTAATAATAGCAACCTCAGGACCCATATTCAGCTTCTGGAAACTTTGAATTTTACATGTTTTCACACTGCTTGGGCTATTTAGGACTGTTGTCTTTTCTTCTCTGATTTCCCACTTTCTCTGCTACACCCAGTGTTGCTTCCTCAGTTTGTTGTGTTTCTGAGAGGTAATGCTGGGTACAGTTGGCAAGTGATTGCAGAGTGGACTCAGCCTTGCACACAGGCTTAGGTTTTCAGTGGGAACCCAAGTACTCTATCAGAGGCATTGCTGTTAAATGTTTCATTGGCTCATTTCTCCAGGATTTATTTGCATGTCTTGTAAGCGGACTGTGCTAGATGTTGAAGTGCACAGGGTACAACTGCACATAGAAGCTCACAGATACATAGGATGGTACCACCTGTGGTACAGTTCAGTCATTTCGGAAGGCTAGAGATGTGAAGAAAACTGTGAGCCCAGAAGGAGACTGGTTACATTTGCTACATAACAAGCACATTTCACATAGAAGACTAGTTCTGACGTCCTAAAGGCTGACCAGCAGGGTGAAATGGTGTCCACAGAGAAGTGCGAAAGGACATCTTACAGTGTCCAAAGGACAAGGCTCCACATGTGTAGACACTGTGTGACGTTTGTCGGGCCACCTATTTTTCATGCTATAAGCCAATGCTGCTTACTAATCAGTCATGATTTTTTTGCTGTTAAATTTATAAGCAACCTCTTTAGTTCTCAGCAGGATGCTTCAGGCGGCCACTACAATTATTTGGACTTGGCATGTGAGGTTAAACCCGTTTGTCTGCTTTGTGGTGGGTGCTCACTGCCTGGGGCATAGGATGTGTGTGGGAGTGGTGGGGAGTGAGTCTGGCTGGAAAGGCATGTTTACTGAGAGCCACACTGATGGTGTGTGTCTATAGGCTAGATGGGCAGTAGAGAGCTTGTAAGGAATGTAAACTAGAAAATGGATAAGCATATTACTCTTTTTAGAAGATACACAGGCTTTGTAGAAAGTACCCATCTCTTGGTTTGCCTATGATCCCAGCACTTGGGAGGCTGAGATAGAAGGATTATTTGTGAGTTTGAAGCCAACCTCAGCTACATAGTGAATACCAATCCAACCAGGGCTACCAGCAAGACCCCGTCTCAAAAAGAAACGAGTAGATTACATCTTTGACAAATGTAATTGGACAAAAACACCAGTTGGCATTTCATACTATCTTTAGGTATTTGTAGCCTCTGAGCTGATACACCAGGTAGGGATATTTCTTTAGACAAGAGATGATGAAGTCTTGACCTAGAGCAGGTAAGAGTAGAGTCAGGTTGGTTCTTAGAAAATGGACCGCGGCATGGCTCTCTAGTTCTGATGTGTAGGTGCAAGGAGGAGGAAGCCTCTGAGGCTCCCAGAGTCCTGCCTGGGCGATGGATGGGGAGGCAGGAGGAGCAGGTTAGGGTGGGAAGATGATGATTTATGCCGCATGGACGTTAAGATGGCGTGGAGCTCGCATACCTTCCTGATAGAGTCATGCAGACTTCCACCAGGTTCCTTTGCTTTTTCAGATGTAGGCAAGTCGCCTTTGATGTCCCCTGGCAGCATGGTGACTGCAGGAGGGGTGCTTTAAGTCTTGGTTCCGAGGCTTAATGTGTAGCTAAAGCCACTTAGCCTTTCTGGTTCTTTTTTAGCTTGTCAAAACGAAAGTTGTGTTTGTCCCCCTCTTGTAATTGTGAGGATCTAGTGAAGACTGCATGAGGGGATTCTCTCAGCTCACAAACATTATACAAAGGCATTCTCCTAACTTTTTGTGAAAAATGTTTCAAGATCTTTTGACCAAAGATTGAAAATTTAAAACAATATTAAATCTATATTTTGAAATTCAGGAAATGGTTATTTAGGTTGGGAAATGGGAAATGTAGGTATTCATAGTTGCCCTTGGTCTGTGACCAGATTTTTTTTTTTTAATAAACTTAAGAGCTATGGAGAATTTCTTCAGCTGTCAGAGAAAGTTAGTGTTTGAGTACCATTTATAGTTCTGCATGATTTCCACGTAAAGTTTCTGCCTGGTTCCATTTCTATGAAATATCTAGAGGATGGAGCTCTATCCAGACAGCACGTTTATTGGTGTCATTACTGTGGCTAACGATGTTCCCTATCTATTTATGGGCCATTGCAGAGATGCCCATTTAAATCCTTTTAACCAGATTCTAACTGGGCTAGATTTCCTCTTATTGTGGTTGAGTTTTTATCATATCAGGTCTTTGATAATGTTCAGTTAAAGATTTTGAGTGAAATGAGACAAAGTTCTATCTTGTTCTGTATGTGAGTATTCAGTTTCTCCAAGACTTTCTGTTGGAAAACCTATTCCTCCTTCATTAGGTGATCTTGGTAGACACACAGATAACTTTAACTTTCCATGCATTTATTATTGAATTCATTTTCTTCTCTTTCTAACTGGTTAGTCATGTGTTGACTATTTAGCTTCTTTAAATACTCTGGGAAGTGGAGAAGGGTTTCTTTACATCCATTCTGGTTTTCTTTAGAGAACGTAGGCTCTCTGGAGGCTGAATACTAGTTATATTTCCAGGCTAGCCTGGGTAGCACAGTGAAACCCCTAACTCAAAAACAGTCTTTTACTCATAAATGCAATAAAATGTTAATTGGAAAGTTAGTTATTTCTTAGTAACATATATGGTAAAAGTTAGACACCTAAGAATGTGTGTGTGTTAGTTTTATTTATTTACTATTCATTTGTTCATCCCTTTTTCTCTTTCTCTATTGGGGATTAAACTCAGAGACTTGCATGTACTAAGCAAGTATTACACCCCTGAGGTATACTTCCCAAGCCAGCCTACATGGTTTGGATAGTTTAAAGAATTCACATTCTCCTCTTTTCTTTCTCTACTCCTTTCTTCTGCTTCCTTCTTCATTTCTCCTTGCTCTCCATTTTTCTCTTTTTTCTTCTTTTGAGTGACTCACTATGTAGTCCCAGCTAGCCTCAAACTGGAAATCCTCCTGGCCTCTTCCTTTCGGTACTAGGATTAGAGATGGTTGCTACTAATTTTGATAGAGAATTAGTAATAAAGAGTTAGGTGGAAAGCCAGGCATGATGGTGCACAGCTTCATCCCAGATTCCAGCACTCTGGAAGCAGAGACAGGCAAATCTCTTTTGGCTAAAGGCCAGACTGGTCTTCATACTGAGCTCTAGGCCAGCCAAGGCTATAAAATGAGACCCTGTGTTGGGGTAGGGGTGGGCGAGCAGGGGGAGGAGGCACAGACAGAACAAGTGGCCAAGTAGTGCTGTGTCTTAAGGGAGGTAGAAAACTACTAGCAATAGGTTATTAAGCAGCTCCACAGATCACAGTCTGGTGATCTGAGTTAGAGCCTCAGAGCCTACATTGTACAGGGAGAGAACCAGTTCCTAAAGGTTGTCCTCAGACCTCACACATAGCTCTGTGTTGTATATCGCGCACACGTGCGCACACACACACACACACACACACCACTAAATAAATAAATGAATTAATAAACACTTTTGACTTTGTTGTTGTTTGGTTGTTCTGTATAGCACTGGCTTTTTGGAACTCTCTGTAGATCAGCCTGGCCAAAAACTCAGAGATCTACATGCCTCTGCCTACCGAGTGCTGAGATTAAAAAGTACCACCACACCCAGGTCTAAATAATGTTTTTGGTTTTTTGTTTTTAAGGGAAAAGTGCATGACTGTCTGTGAGAATTTTTTTTCTCATATTTAATCAAGTTCCTAAGTGGGAGAGGCAACTCTTAAGTCAAATGCAGATAGAAATCAGAGCACTTCCCACTTGAATTTCAGGGTTGCCTCTGCTAGTAGAGCTGACCTCACTATTTGACCTGGGATATTTCCTCTCCAAATTCTCCTTGCTTTTGAAATAACAGCATTAGAGCACAGGGGTTTTGTTAGTTTTTAGGTTTCTTTTATGAAATTTAAGCAATATTTGAATGACTTTTACTAGGGAAAATTTTAATTCAAATCTACACAGTTTGCCAAAAGTACCAGATTCTCTTCTCATTGTCTTCTAACACAAGCAAGATGGTGGCAGAGACAGGAGACTCTGAAAACTCATGGTGCCAGCTAGCCTGGCTTATGCGGGAGTGCACAAGTGCCGTACAGTAGGCTGGAAGAGTCTGGACCAACCTTATTCTTGGAAGAGACTGGGACTGCTGGGCCAGGTCAGTAGCCCGGGCAACTGGTTGCAGTCCTTTGATGACTCATTTTCTGCTTGAGCATTCGTACCTCTTCATCTGGGAAAATGAGGGCTCTAACTTGGAGTTCTCAGGTCTGGGTTTTAGAGTAGCAAATATGCATATAAAGCAGGTGTGAGTTAATTTAAAAAAAGTAATGAGATCATCCACTAAACTTATTATTTAAGCATGAAAACTGGTGAAGAAAATGCATGTGCCAGAGGGCAGTGGATATGATAATGTTCTTTATTCTTTCTGGGGACCTGAGAAGAAGCTTGATGCTACATGTAGTCTTTGCTTATCAAGAAAACCAGTTTCCACCCATGTCATAATCTTACAATTCTGTCCATCCTTAAGTATCTGTATGAGTGGCTTGTCTAACAGAGAGAAAAGGATTTAATAATTGGATGCACTAAAAAGTATTCTTTATGGTTGTTTCTTATGTCAAAGGTATGCTTTTGTTAGGGAAAATGAACTCTAGCTGATGAGTGCCAAGTTTTATAGTCCTAACTTTTGATTTCTTTTTTTGTTTTTTGTTTTTATTCTTTTTATTTTTGAGACAGTTTCCCTGTGAAGGCCTGGCTGCCATGGAATTCATTCTGTAGATCAGGCTGGCCTCGAATTCAGATCTGTCAGCCTCTGCCTCCCAAGTTTTGGAATTAAAGGAGTAACATGACACCCAGCTAATTTTTAATATTTTAATAGGGAACTAAAATATAATGATGTTCATGGATGGGTCCCAGGCCATAATCCTTTAGAAATTCAAGTCTCATTAGGTTGCAGAAAGTTTTTTAACTACTAAATGTCAGCCTGTTCATTATTCAAAACTGATTTTTTTCCCCTTTGTATTAATGTTATAGCTATCTTAAATCTCAACCCCACCCCACCCCACCTCTTTTGGAGACAGGGCCTGGAATTTGTAACTGTAGCCCAGGTTGCTGCAGAACTCAGGACAGTCCTATTACTTAAAAGTTAGCCACTATGTTTGTGCAGAGAAGTTGTATGTAGTGCCTCACACTTGATAAACACTCATTTTGCCACTGAACTATATCTCCAATCTCTTCAAACTATCTTTTGACCCCTCTTACCTTTCATAACCGTCTGTACCTGGGCTGCCCATTCCCCTTACTCTTGGATGACAGCCCCTTCCTGACTGGCCTACTGTGCCCCTCTGGACAAGGCTGACCTGGAAATACAGTCTGAGCCTCGGATGGCCTGGAACTTGCTGTGTATAGACCAGAGGGTCTCACTTAGACTGTCCCTGCTCCCCATCCCGGGGCTGGGATTACAGGTGGACACCATTGACTGACTGTTAACTGGCACCCTCTTGTGCTTGAAGGTGGACTCTGCCTTCCCTGCTGCCTTCCCAACACACTCTGCCTGCCCACCAGGCATATCCAGGACTCAGGCTCCCTCTGGTTCTCCAGCAGGCTCTTCCAGCCTCAGTCAGCCCCACACAAATTCAAAGTCTTTGTTTAAATATCAGAGGGGCTTGCCTGGCTAACCTAAATTGGGTCATTTTGTTACTTTCTTTCTCTTCCTTTTGTACCCCCAATAGCATATTACTAGTTGTCATTGTTGTTATGTTTTGTCTATCTTCACTAAAATGCAGGTGCTATAAGGCAAGGGCTAAGTCTGACTTGCGCACTGTGTGCTGATGTTTATCCATGGTGCTTTGTAGGTGTCCATGGATTTGTGAAACAAAGGAGGGGTAGACTGGTTGGCTTGCATCTGTTGAAAGCTCTCAGTTTTAGCATAAAGAAGGAAGGACATGTTTACACATGGTCGGGTGGCTCTAAGAGTTTGAGTTGAATCACATAGGAAAAAATTAGCGATTCTGACCCATTTAGTCTAAAATTTTTGGAAACTGTCATTTTTGTGGGTATAGCTTGCTTCTTTTTTTTTTTAAAGATTTATTTATTTATTATATGTAAGTACACTGTAGCTGTCTTCAGACACCCCAGAAGAAGGAGGAGTCAAATCTTGTCATGGATGGTTGTGAGCCACGATGTGGTTGCTGGGATTTGAACTCAGGACCTCTGGAAGAGTAGTAGTCAGTGCTCTTGACTGCTGAGCCATCTCTCCAGCCCCACCTTGCTTCTTTTTAGTCAGCTAATTTGTATCCTATTGATAATATGTGACTGACAAGTCAAGAAATAATGGTGAGGTTTGTTAATTATCTAATAATATTGATCTACATGAAAATCTGATTTTTTTGTCCCTGAAACCGCCTACAGGTTGTGTGGTTCATCAACATTTATAGTTGTACTGATGTGTGTGTGAAGTGTGTAATAACTAATCCTGAGCAGCCAAAATTAAGACAAATTAGGAGCATTCATGGAAATATTCTTCCTGGGACTTTCGGAACATATTGGATAACTGGAGTTTTTCTGATCATTAATATTTAATGTTTTAGATATCTAAAAGGGCTGGTGAGATGTCTCAGCTGGTGTAGATGCTTGGTAACAAGCCTGATGACCTGAGTTCCAGCCTGAGATTCACAGGATAGAAGGAGAGAAGCAGCTCCTGCAAGTAGGGAGTGGTCCTCTGCCTCCACACATGGCCTGTGGTTTGTGTATACACACACAAATGAGTGAATAAAAATTTAAAAATTGCATATGCCTCATAAAGATAATTGGGATTTTGTTTGTTTGTTGTTTTTAATAACAGGCATTGTCTACCTGGTTACTTTGTTATTTAAACCCATTTGTATCACTTTATAAGAAGATAGGATTTTCAGATTGCTAGGCCTGGAGGGGTCTTATCTTCAGAGCAGATCTTTTACATTGAGTTAAAAATATAAGTTTGAAACATAGTCATGATCCTTACAGCTGTAATACAGAGCCAAGCTTTGGACTTTCTGAGCAAATCAATCCTCCTATTTTTTTTTTTTTGAGAATTTTGAAATATTTGAAAACTTAATGATTACATACCATTTCAGATTTTATTTAATATCTATTCTAAATGTACCCAATGAAATTACTACTCGATTGCAAGAGCTAATTTACTATGACTATAATCTGAAGACTTGTTAAGGCCTACCATAGTTTAGATTATTGAAAATGTAGAAAGTGGAACCATGGTTTTTTAGGTTTGAGAGGGATTCCTTCAGTATGGTTTCTCTGAAGCAGAGGTAGCCAGTCCTTGAAAAAGACTCAAAGACGATGAAGCAGAAACCCTTACGTTATACTGGCAGGCTCCAGCAGAAGGTGTTGGAAGGAAACAGTTTATGTGCTAGGACAGCACGCCTGCTATCCTATCCCTCACCCAGCATTTAGCAGTGCAATAAAGATGGTACAGCAAAGCCATGTCAGCACGGGTGACAAAGCTGGCGGAGCCCTGGAGCATCCTTGTGGTCCCCCAACCTGCTGTGCTGACAGGAGAGTGTGTGCCAGGCAGTCGTCAAATGAAGAGGTGTCGTCTCTGGCTTCCTCTTGCTCACCTGCAGAGTGAATGGTTGTGCGGTCATGTCCAAGGCCCTCTTAGCTCTGAGGACAGGTGGTTGGATTTCCGATTCCTAGGTCAGTACCTGGGTGTGGAGTTGGATGACAGAGGTTTGTGGGTGGTTGGGAATGTCGTGGTCCAGCCTGCATACATTCTTGAGGTGCTCAGCAGTGTGTGTGGGTAGCCAAGTGGCGTTGCACACAAAGTTTTGGTATTCTTAGAGAAAAATTGTACCCTCAGGCTTTTCCACCCGTGTGCCAGTTCCCAGATAAGAACTCAGAGCTTAGTTATTTATGAATATGCCTAGGCTGTAAACTTCAGCTTGTTCCCTGACTAGCTTATATACTCTTCCATGCCTGCCCACGCACCTGCACATGCACACGCACACATACCCTTGTTAATAGGCCATCAGCTTCCAGGTGATGCCTCCACACACTGCACGGGAGATTATCCCTACAAAGGATCTTTGTATCTATAGTTTTGCATCAAAGGTGATTAGGAGGAATCTGATTTCAGTAGCTATGGTATTTAACACCATTCAACAATTCCCCTTAAGCACTGTATTATTTTCAGGTGCAAAGACTTCTTCACAGATTCTTATAGCTTTCCTAGCCAGAGTCAGACAGTCTCCTGAGAATTCCTGAGTCTGCTGAATCGGGTGGGATAGGCTCAGGTGTGCCTTTGCAAAGTGGCGTTCTCCCATTTTTTGGTGGGCAGAGCTAGTTTTTCAAGTTTGGTAATATCAGCACCTAGAGCTTCCTCTCCTTCCTATAGGTTAGGTTTGTATGTTGTCAAATAGCACAAGCCATGACAACCAAGTTCTGGACCAGTCAGGGCGGCATAGCCAGACCTTGTCTCAAAAATCAAACAAGAAAACCCAAGTTAGTATAGGTTTGTAATAGTTGTTTGCTTGCCTTTTTGGTGGGAAGCGTGAGGGCAGGATGTTATGTAACT